>NC_086450.1:500430635-500553225 GCF_028390025.1 Pseudophryne corroboree
CTAGAGTAGTCACATGACAGTGTCTGTTCACCTGACCCAGAGTTGTCCAATCCTCTGCCAGCCTGAGACTGTCTGCATCACCTAATCCTGCTCACCAATCATTAAGGACCAGGAAGTATAAATCAGGAGGCTGAGTTAGAATCTGGGCCAGTTCCTCGTGTCACATACAGCCTTGTGTGAGTCTTTATGCTGAGCTCCCTTAAGGTAACCTTTGTACCTAAGTTCCTGTGGAAACTCTGTTCCCTTGTTACCGTTTGGTTTACTTGTGTGTTGCCATTTGATTTCACCATTTCCCTGAGTCTCAATGTAAAGGCACAGCTGCAATGTTTAGTCTTAAAGGCACAGTACTGAATTCCGTGTTCTCCACTGAAAACCACAGCTGTCGTGTTTCAGTTTTACTACTGTTGTAGATTGGATCTCCAGAGCTCAGTACCTCAGTACCCCCGTGCCTCAGCACCTCCGTGCTTCAGCACCTCCGTGCCTCAGCATCTCCGTGCTTCCAGCACCTCCGTGCCTCAGTACCTCAGTACCTCCGTGCCTCAGCATCTCCGTGCTTCCAGCACCTCCGTGCCTCAGCACCTCCGTGCCTCAGCATCTCCGTGCTTCCAGCACCTCCGTGCTTCCAGCACCTCCGTGCTTCCAGCACCTCCGTGCCTCAGTACCTCCGTGCCTCAGCATCTCCGTGCTTCCAGCACCCCAGTGTCTCTACGCACCCCACTGCCTCTACGCACCTCAGTGCCTCCACGTACCTCAGTGTCTCCAAGCACCTCAGTGTCTCCAAGCACCTCAGTGTCTCCAAGCACCTCAGTGTCTCCCAGCATCTCAGTGTCCCCAAGCACCCCGTGCCCTTTAGCACAGTTGTACCTGTTATTCTTCACTGATTCATCAGCGCCTTTCCAGTTCTGTCTTTCAGGAGACCTTCAGCGCCCACACGTGCTTCCTGTCTGCCGACCTCATCCTGCATGAGGAGAACCTGGATTCGGCCATCTTTGCCGCGGTTCCTCTTCCCAGTCACCGGAAGAGACCCCGAGTCCACAACACTTCCAAACCAGGTCAGTGGTGGTATTCGTGTAGTCCTCCAGTCGCCCGCGCAGACTTCGCTAGCACCGGGTTCACAAATCCTTAGTCATGACAGTAGGAACTGGCCCCATGGACCCGGCCGAAAGTGTTTGTCTGACGCAGGACCTCCTAAGCAATATTGCAGGACGCTTGGAAGGTCTGGAGTCGACTCAGCATCAATTGGCACAGTGTCTGCAGCGGAATTCTTTCTCCAGAGATTCTCTGACCTTCTGCTCTAAGACTCCTGACCAACTGCAGATTTTCTACCAGATGTTACTACAGTTACAAGAACTTTTGCCTAGTATTCTCTCTGTGATGCCTGATCTCCTCAGGAATACTACCAACGTTGTTGATCCTGTTTTGTCCCAACCAGTTAATAGAGTCTCTTCCTCTGTGCAAGGAAAAGTTGTTCATCAGAGCTATCCACGGCCCAAGCTCTCTGAAGCTGAACGTCAGCGGCGTAGGGAGCTACACCTCTGTCTTTACTGTGGAAATTCCGGTCATTTTGTTAAAGACTGCATTCTTCGCAAGCCAGGGAATGGTGACAAATCTCAGTATCACAGTGCTCATGTCTACAAGTCATCCACAGTAGCCGATCCTGCTACTGCTGACGGGGGTATCAAGATGGCTACTCGGAAAGAGACTCAAATTTATGACTGGGGTCCGGTGATTAAAAGACCTTATCCCAAGTTGGGTGTCCAGAGAAGAATATTCAAGCCATTTAGAGTCACAGAGGAGTCCGGGTGTCCAGCCCCAGGAGGGGCGTCTTCAGAGTGTCCAGCCCCAGGAGGGGCGTCTTCAAAGTGTCCAGCCCCAGGAGGGGCGTCTTCAAAGTGTCTAGCCCCAGGAGGGGCGTCTTCAGAGTGTCCAGCCCCAGGGGGGGCGTCCATGTCTTCAGCCCCAGGAGGGGCGTCTTCAGAGTGTCCAGCCCCAGGAGGGGCGTCTTCAGAGTGTCCAGCCCCAGGAGGGGCGTCTTCAGAGTGTCCAGCCCCAGGAGGGGCGTCTTCAGAGTGTCCAGCCCCAGGAGGGGCGTCTTCAGAGTGTCCAGCCCCAGGAGGGGCGTCTTCAAAGTGTCTAGCCCCAGGAGGGGCGTCTTCAGAGTGTCCAGCCCCAGGGAGGGCGTCCGTGTCTTCAGCCCCAGTGAGGGGTACAGAGAGACTTCAGAGCGCTGCCCAGCCAAAGAGACTTCAGAGCGCTGCCCAGCCAGAGAGACTTCAGAGCGCTGCCCAGCCAGAGAGACTTCAGAGCGCTGCCCAGCCAGAGAGACTTCAGAGCGCTGCCCAGCCAGAGAGACTTCAGAGCGCTGCCCAGCCAGAGAGACTTCAGAGCGCTGCCCAGCCAGAGAGACTTCAGAGCGCTGCCCAGCCAGAGAGACTTCAGAGCGCTGTCCAGCCAGAGAGACTTCAGAGCGCTGTCCAGCCAGTGAGACTACAGAGCGCTGTCCAGCCAGTGAGACTACAGAGCGCTGCCCTGCCAGAGAGTCTACAGAGCGCTGCCCAGCCAGAGAGTCTTCAGGGTGCTGCCCAGCCAGAGAGTCTTCAGAGTGCTGCCCAGCCAGAGAGTCTTCAGAGTGCTGCCCAGCCAGAGAGTCTTCAGAGTGCTGCCCAGCCAGAGAGTCTTCAGAGTGCTGCCCAGCCAGAGAGTCTTCAGAGTGCTGCCCAGCCAGAGAGTCTTCAGAGTGCTGCCCAGCCAGAGAGTCTTCAGAGTGCTGCCCAGCCAGAGAGTCTACAGAGTGCTGCCCAGCCCCGCGAAGAGGGGGCTCTTGCCTCAGCCCAGCCCCGTGAAGTGGGGGCTCTTGCCTCAGCCCAGCCCCGTGAAGAGGGGGCTCCTGCCTTAGTTCAGCCCCGTGAAGAAAGGGCTCAGTCCGTCCCGGTTCCAGCCGGTCCAGCAATACTCCAGGCTCCGCCTGGTCAGTTCGTTCCGGTTCCAGCCGGTCCAGTGTTACTCCAGGACCAGCCTGGTCAGTCTCCTTTGGTTCCGGCCAATTCAAGTATCCTCGGATCCAATCCAGTCCTACTCGTCCAGTCAAAGATTTCTCCAGTTTCAGCCTCTAAGCTTTCATCTGATGGTTTACCACCTATTTACTTCAATGGAGATTTACTGCAATACGCCGCTCTGGTTGAACAATTTCTCTCTCGGATGGAGTCTGATCCTTCAGGTGCAGTAACTCCTTCCAACGTTACTCGATATCTGTTCCTGGCATTCAGAGGAAGAGCTTTGGAGTGGGCCAACATGCTTTTTGAGAGTAATGATCCTGTGTTCCATGACTTACAGACTTTTAGTAATGCTGTGGTTAAAGAATTTGGTCCTAAACCTATGGAATCTGACTCGGTAAAGATATCCTGCTCTAAAGGGAATGCAGAAGGAAGTTTGTGCTGTCCTCCCAGGGATAATCTAAGAATCTCCTTCGGTAAGAATCCGACCATTAAAATTGCTCATGTTGGAGTCTCTCCTAGCCCAGAGAATTTAAAACTCCAGTGCACCTCCTTTTCATCTGCAAACTGTGTATCTATGGGAGATTCATATCTTCCATTAGACTTGGACTCAAACTCTGAATTTGATCCAGTTCATGATGCTACTCCTTTCTTGGGAGGCCCCATGTTTTCTAAGGAAGGTTTTTCTTTACAGGAGATCCCGCTGTCCTTGGTCAAAACCAAACGTTCCCGTAAGAAGAAGAGGCATCAACGAAGGTCCTAAATTCTTCTGTATGAATTTCTCAAGTTCCTCTAAGATTTAAGATGGGTGTCCGGAGTCCACCCTTGAAGAGGGGGATACTGTCACAATCCTGACTGTAGGTTTTATATTTGGTGACTTACCCCTGCCATCTGTCCTGGATCCTGTGTCCTTTCACTCACGGAGTTAAACAGCTTGTCAGCACTATGAGTTTTCCTGAGTTCTCTGCCTGAGAGGTAATAGTTAATTAGCTCCACCTGTGGTGATCTCCTGTGTGAGGCTGAATTCAGTAATCTGAACTTTAGGTCTAAAAGCCAGCATCCTGTGTTTTGCAGAAGTCCAGGCTTCAGTGTTCTCTCGGCCTGCTAGGCCTCATTCTACATCACAGCCTTGGCTAGAGTAGTCACATGACAGTGTCTGTTCACCTGACCCAGAGTTGTCCAATCCTCTGCCAGCCTGAGACTGTCTGCATCACCTAATCCTGCTCACCAATCATCAAGGACCAGGAAGTATAAATCAGGAGGCTGAGTTAGAATCTGGGCCAGTTCCTCGTGTCACATACAGCCTTGTGTGAGTCTTTATGCTGAGCTCCCTTAAGGTAACCTTTGTACCTAAGTTCCTGTGGAAACTCTGTTCCCTTGTTACCGTTTGGTTTACTTGTGTGTTGCCATTTGATTTCACCATTTCCCTGAGTCTCAATGTAAAGGCACAGCTGCAATGTTTAGTCTTAAAGGCACAGTACTGAATTCCGTGTTCTCCACTGAAAACCACAGCTGTCGTGTTTCAGTTTTACTACTGTTGTAGATCGGATCTCCAGAGCTCAGTACCTCAGTACCCCCGTGCCTCAGCACCTCCGTGCCTCAGCACCACCGTGCCTCAGCACCTCCGTGCCTCAGCATCTCCGTGCTTCCAGCACCTCCGTGCCTCAGTACCTCAGTACCTCCGTGCCTCAGCACCTCCGTGCCTCCGTGCCTCAGCACCTCCGTGCCTCAGCATCTCCGTGCTTCCAGCACCTCCGTGCCTCAGCATCTCCGTGCTTCCAGCACCTCCGTGCCTCAGCACCTCCGTGCCTCCGCATCTCCGTGCCTCAGCACCTCCGTGCCTCAGCACCTCCGTGCCTCAGCATCTCCGTGCCTCAGCACCTCCGTGCCTCAGCATCTCCGTGCTTCCAGCACCTTCGTGCTTTCAGCACCTCCGTGCCTCAGTACCTCCGTGCCTCAGTACCTCCGTGCCTCAGCATCTCCGTGCTTCCAGCACCCCAGTGTCTCTACGCACCCCACTGCCTCTACGCACCTCAGTGCCTCCACGCACCTCAGTGTCTCCAAGTACCTCAGTGTCTCCAAGCACCTCAGTGTCTCCAAGCACCTCAGTGTCTCCAAGCACCTCAGTGTCTCCAAGCACTTCAGTGTCTCCAAGCACCTCAGTGTCTCCAAGCACCTCAGTGTCTCCCAGCATCTCAGTGTCCCCAAGCACCCCGTGCCCTTTAGCACAGTTGTACCTGTTATTCTTCACTGATTCATCAGCGCCTTTCCTCCAGTTCTGTCTTTCAGGAGACCTTCAGCGCCCACACGTGCTTCCTGTCTGCCGACCTCATCCTGCATGAGGAGAACCTGGATTCGGCCATCTTTGCCGCGGTTCCTCTTCCCAGTCACCGGAAGAGACCCAGAGTCCACAACACTTCCAAACCAGGTCAGTGGTGGTATTCGTGTAGTCCTCCAGTCGCCCGCGCAGACTTCGCTAGCACCGGGTTCACAAAACCTTAGTCATGACAGGCTGGCCTGCCTGACTCACTTACCCAGCTGCTGTCCGTGCGGCTCAGTCTCACCGAGTCACGGGGCAGCGGGTAGCATCCTGTAATGCGTCTGGCTGCCGCGGTGGGTAAATCCAGTCACCTTTTCCAGGACTCTTTGCTACTTAGTAGCGTCTAGCAAAAGGGTCCCTGTTCGGGTGCCAAATGTGACAAGGATCAAATATACCGGGTAAAAGTTCCAAGCGCAAGGTTTATTTTTCCACAGCTTCCCACAGGCAGGCAGCTCTTAGCAGAATGTCAGCAGTTGCAAGCAAGCCACGGGTCACATAACAGATCACAGCAGGTCTTTTGCAAACAGGGTGTAACTACTCCAGAGGCCACTAAGTTCCAGGACTCCTAACAGTAACCACCCCCTGGGCCTATCACCTGGGCGACTAGTTCACCGTCAGGAGCACTGTTCCTCTGGCTGATTCCTTTTTAAAACAAGCTGACGGGTGTCTGCAATCAGGCTTGCTGTTTCTTAGACTTGACCACACCGAAAACCTGGCCTGGATTCTTTCCAACCACCTGCATTGACTGATAACAGGGACTAAAACCTTCCACTTATTTCCACATTTATTTCATTATTAGTAATAAGATGTATTTTCGTATTGACTTATCAACTTTTATTTAAGGTGTACTGGCCCTTTGAGTGCTCTAAGAATTAATACTATAATTTTTACGTAGTGGACACCAGTGAGCTCATATGTAGACAGTAAGAGGCCATAATCACCCTCATAGCGCAGGCTGAGAAGCAGGGGTACCGCCGGATTCTCCGAGACAAGCTCGATGTAAAGAGACTGCGCATCACTCAGGAGACCTCTTTCTGGGGCATCGTCTATATCGGAATCATAGATGAGCGGGGAGAGCGTGGAACTGCCGGAGTGGACCACCAGCCTGACAAGAGAGACAGTGTGAGGGAAGGGGTCACAGAGACTGTCTATACAGAGAGAGAGAGTGAGGGAAGGGGTCACAGAGACTGGTTATACAGAGAGAGAGAGAGTGAGGAAAGGGGTCACAGAGACTGGCTATACAGAGAGTGAGGGAAGGGGTCACAGAGACTGGCTATACAGAGAGAGAGTGAGGGAAGGAGTCACAGACACTGGGTATATATAGAGAGAGAGAGTGAGAGTAAGGAGAGGGAGACACAGGGACAGTATACAGAGAAAGAGAGAGAGAATGGAGTGTGTCACAGAGACAGACTATAAAGATAGGCAGCATGACAGGTGGTCACAGAGGCAGGGTATAGAGAGAAAACGAGATTTATGGTAAGAACTTACCTTTGTTAAATCTCTTTCTGCGAGGTACACTGGGCTCCACAAGGATAGACATTGGGGTGTAGAGTAGGATCTTGATCCGAGCCACCAACAGGCTCAAAGCTTTGACTGTTCCCAGAATGCACAGCGCCGCCTCCTCTATAACTCCGCCTCCCTGCACAGGAGCTCCGTTTTTAGTTAACCAGTCCAATGCAGTAGCAGGAAAAGAGACGACAACGGTTAGTAGCCACATACACAACACTCTCATGACAAGAGAAGTGTCAGCGGCTAATGCCATACCAACCCAAAGAAGCTAAGGCCCTCATTCCGAGTTGTTCACTCGGTAATTTTCTTCGCATCGCAGCGATTTTCCGCTAATTGCGCATGCGCAATGTTCGCAGTGCGACTGCGTCAAGTAAATTTGCTAAGAAGTTTGGTATTTTACTCACGGCATTATGAGGTTTTTTCTTTGTTCTGGTAATCGGAGTGTGATTGACAGGAAGTGGGTGTTTCAGGGCGGAAACTGGCCGTTTTATGGGAGTGTGTGAAAAAATGCTGCCGTTTCTGGGAAAAACACGGGAGTGGCTGAAGAAACGGGGGAGTGTCTGGGTGAACGCTGGGTGTGTTTGTGACGTCAAACCAGGAACGACAAGCACTGAACTGATCGCACTGGAAGAGTAAGTCTCGAGCTACTCAGAAACTGCACAGAAAAATCTTTTCGCAATATTGCGAATACTTCGTTCGCAATTCTGCTAAACTAAGATACACTCCCAGAGGGCGGCGGCTTAGCGTGTGTAATGCTGCGAAAAGCGGATAGCATGCGAACAACTCGGAATGAGGGCCTAAGTGCGTCAGGGTGGGCGCCTTGTGGAGCCTAGTGTACCTCGCAGAAAGAGATTTAACAAAGGTAAGTTCTTACCATAAATCTCGTTTTCTGCTGCGGGGTACACTGGGCTCCACAAGGATAGACATTGGGGATGTCCTAAAGCAGTTCCTTATGGGAGGGGACGCACTGTAGCGGGCACAAGAACCCAGCGTCCAAAGGAAGCATCCTGGGAGGCGGAAGTATCGAAGGCATAGAACCTTATGAACGTGTTCACTGAGGACCACGTAGCCACCTTGCACAATTGTTCAAGGGTCGCACCACGGCGGGCCCAGGGCCGGCGCTACCACTAGGCAGCTTTAGGCAGCTGCCTATGGGCGCCGGCACTTGAAGGGCGGCGCTGAGTGGAACGCCATGAGGGATGAGACATGTGAGGAGTCCCATCTGCCGGCCGGGGCTGAAGCTGCATGTCATCCTGAGCCAGGCACTTCCTCTCACCCTTGGTAAGTTGGTAGTTGTTCATTTGCGTTTCCTGCTGCGGCAGTGTTGCCAATCACAGCGGCATCACAGCGGGGAGGAGATTACTGCGGGGCGATCATGCCTGTAGCTCAGCTGGGAGGAGTTGAGGGCGGCCCGATTAATACATCAGCTATCGATCCACTATTGTAGTCCAGTTCACACAGTACGAGAGGGAGGGTGGCAACATGTTTTGGGGGCGGGCTGTCTCAGTCTGGGCGAGTCATATGGAATGTGCCCAGCTTAGACTCACTCGCAGCCGGACCAGTTTGTTCAGCAGCAGCTGGTGACCGTGACTTCTGTCCAGCAGCGGTAGTATGGGCACTCTTATGTTCAGGCTGACGCTGGGAGGAAGGCAAAGCCATTTACAGGGAACTCCTGTCCCCGCCTCCGCCTAGCTCCTCAACTAGAGCTGCACGATATTCTTGATCTCTGGCTCTGCAGAGACAAACCCAGTCTCTGCCCTGCTAAGCTCTAGAGGCTGGTCCCTCCCCCAAGATCAGCCACCAATGAGCAGCATTCTATTTTCACAGACCCACCCCTACTTCTCATCCTTCTTCCTCCTTTGGGGTGCCAACCCCAAAATACCACCATTCCCAAGATGGAAAATCATTTTATTCTGATGCTGGTCCTAACAGTGCCGCGGATCCCCTGTTCACTGGCCTCACTCAGGTTAGTGATGTGGCTGCACTACACCTCTCTCATTCTGTCAGCAGGACAAGGTTGAAGCCCACTCGCTGCAGGCTGACCCCGGAAGTGCAGTTGGGCGAGCAGGCTTCTCTCTTCCCTCACACTGTCCTGCGTTGGCATTGTCACTGCATATCTCCCCCCTCCAAGTGCATTCCAGCACATTCATTGCTGAGGGGAAAGTTGATGCAGAATTGTAACTCCCTCTCCAGCACTGGAGCTGGAGAGAGGAGAAGAAAGGTGGGGAGGAGTGGTGCTGTTATTATGGGAGATTAATGGGGCAGTATGTCAAACTGTGAGGTGGGCAGTGAAGGGGGCATTATTTGTGTATCTATCTGCCATGTCTCTCTTTTTTCCCCCATGTCTCTCTCCCCGTGTCTCGCTTTCCCCATGTCTCGTTCTCTCTCTTTCCCCCATGTCCCTCTCTTTCCCCCATGTCTCGTTTTCTCTCTCCCTCCCCATGTCACTATTGGCCCTGACACCAACAGTACTTACACCCTGCCATTAGTGCAGCGGGCACCTCACCTGGACCCTGCAGCTGCTCGTGGCACCTGCCTTTTGATTATCTCTATATGGTGTGTGGGGGTGGGGGTGGGGTGGCAGGAGGGCTTGGCGGTTAACTGATAGAGTAAGTGCCATCAACCCTAGTTACGCCTCTGCCGGCAGCCACTACCCCGTGCATGAGTGCATCTCCAAGGGAAACATCCACCCGCTGCCCTCCGGCTACCTTTCTAAATTTATAGCCAGATCTCTCCCTAATCCTAACCCCTTTAAACCAAACTGATAGACCAACGCTATATCCTATCCTTAATACCCTAACCCCATCCCCAAACTAACCCAATACCCTAACCCAAATCGCCAAAACAACCCTAATACCCTATCCCTAATATCCTTGTCCAAACCAGTAAACTAACCCTAATACTCTCTAGTCCAAAACCCTAAAGGACAGACTGGATGGGTCATATGGTCCCTGTGTGCCGTCAAATTGTATGTTAAGAAAATATTCTTTCGCGCAGCACTAATATTATCAGGAAGTGTCTGTGGAACTTATAGCGGTATTCAAATGATATGTCACGCCCAATATCCTTTCTAAAGTGATCCCCGTTATTGCACATATCGTGCCCTTAGTAATCAGGTTTAGCTGTATAAAGGGTTAGGGGGCCTCGCTACCCCAGGGGTAGCGAGCTGAAATGATGATGCCACACCCGTCAGCAGAAACAGAACGTGTGTAGAATGGGGCAGAAAAAATTGAATACCGCCCATAAGATGCAGCCTTCGCACTTTTTCACCTGGTGGGCTGGGTATTGGGGGTGATTCCGAGTTGATCGCAGCAGGATTTTTGGGCAAAACCATTTGCACTGCAGGGGAGGAAGATATAACATGTGCAGAGAGAGTTAGATTTGGGTGGGTTATATTGTTTCTGTGCAGGGTAAATACTGGCTGCTTTATTTTTACACTGCAATTTAGATTTCAGTTTGAACACACCCCACCCAAATCTAACTCTCTCTGCACATGTTATATCTGCGCCACCTGCAGTGCACATGGTTTTGCCCAATTGCTATCAAAAATCCTGCTGCGATCAACTTGGAATTACCCCCCATGTGCACTGCAGGGGAGGCAGATATAACATGTGCAGAGAGAGTTAGATTTGGGTGGGTTATTTTGTTTCTGTGCAGGGTAAATACTGGCTGCTTTATTTTTACACTGCAATTTAGATTGCAGATTGAACACACCCCACCCAAATCTAACTCTCTCTGCACATGTTACATCTGCCCCCCCTGCAGTGCACATGGTTTTGCCCATTTGCTAACAAAATTCCTGCAGCGATCAACTTGGAATTACCCCCATTGTGGGGAGGGGTGCACTGAAAATTTGCCTAGGGTGCTGAGAAACCTTGCACCGGCCCTGGGCGGGCCACCCAAGAAGGTCCAACAGACCGAGTAGAATGGGCCGTAATGTGAGCAGTAGCCGACAGACCAGCCCTCACATCAGCATGTGCAATCACCATTCTAATCTATCTGGCCAAAGTCTGCTTGTGAGCAGGCCAGCCCCGTTTGTGAAATCCAAACAGTACAAAAAGAGAATCAGATTTCCTAATGGAAGCAGTTCTCTTCACATATATACGGAGAGCCCGTACCACATCCAAAGACTTCTCTTTGGGATACAGATCAGGAGAAACAAGTGCCGGAACCACAATCTCCTGGTTAAGGTGGTAAATATCCGGGACGAGTCCTAAGAACCGCCCGGTCACGCTGAAATATCAGATATGGGGAACTACAGGACAAGGCACCCAAATCCGACACTCTTCTAGCTGAAGCAATAGCCAGCAGAAACACCACCTTAAGGGAAAGCCACTTAAGATCAGCTGAACCAAGAGGTTCAAACGGAGACTCTTGTAACGCCTCCAAAACCACCGACAAGTCCCAAGGAGCCACAGGCGGGACATAGGGAGGTTGGATACGCAACACACCCTGAGTAAAGGTATGCACATCAGGTAAGGTCGCAATTTTTCTCTGAAACCACAGCGACAAGGCAGATATTTGAACCTTGAGGGAGGCCAGACGTAGGCCTAAGTCCAGGCCCTGCTGAAGAAAAGCCAACAACTTGTCTATACTAAACTTGGAAGCGTCATAATCGTTAGATGCGCACCAAACAAAGTAAGAATGCCAGACCCTATAGTAAATCCGAGCCGAAGCCGGTTTCCGGGCCCGCAACATAGTTTGAATGACCGCCTCAGAAAACCCCTTAGCCCTTAAGATGGAAGCTTCAAGAGCCACGCCGTCAAAGACAGCCGGGCTAGGCCCTGAACGAGGAGGTCTGGGCGTTGTGAAAGTAGAATTGGACGCTCTGACGATAGGCCTTGCAGGTCTGAGAACCAGTGCCGTCTGGGTCACGCAGGAGCTATGAGAAGCAGAATTCCTTTTTCTTGCTTGAACTTCCGAATTACCCTGGGCAGGAGTGACACCGGAGGGAACACGTACGGCAGCCGAAACCTCCACGGCACCGCCAGCGCATCCACAAATGCCTCTTGAGGATCCCTTGTCCTTGCTCCGAAGACTGGAACCTTGTGATTGTGTCGAGACGCCATCAGATCTACGTCTGGAAGACCCCACTTTTCCACTAGGAGTTGAAACACTTCTGGATGGAGGCCCCACTCGCCGGCATGTACGTCCTGACGACTGAGAAAGTCCGCTTCCCAATTCAGGACTCCCGGAATGAAGATTGCCGATATGGCCGGTAGATGGCGTTCCGCCCAATGTAGAATCCGTGATACTTCCTCCATTGCCAGACGCCTTGATGATTTATGTAAGCCACTGTGGTGGCGTTGTCCAACTGCACTTGAACAGGACGGTTCTGAATTAAATGCTGGGCTAGGTTCAATGCATTGAAGACCGCCCGCAATTCCAGAATGTTGATAGAGAGGAGGGACTCCTCCTTGGTCCACCGACCCTGAAGGGAGTGTTTCTCCAGCACCGCGCCCCAACCTCTTAGACTGGCATCTGTCGTCAACAGGACCCAGTTGGATAGCCAGAAGGGACGGCCCCTGCACAATTGTTGGTCCTGGAGCCACCAGAGCAGCGACAGACGGACCTCCGGAGTCAATGAGATCATTTGAGACCTGATCCGGTGAGGCAGGCCGTCCCACTTGGCTAGAATCAGCCTCTGGAGGGGGCGAGAATGGAATTGAGCATACTCCACCATGTCGAATGCTGATATCATGAGGCACAGCACCTGCATCACCGAATGTATCGACACTTGCGGACGAGAAAGGAAGCAACGAATCCTGTCCTGAAGCTTCAGGAGTTTCTCCTGACACAAGAACAACCTCTGGTTGTGAGTGTCCAATAGCGCTCCCAGATGCACCATGCTCTGAGCAGGGATCAGGGAGGATTTCTTCCAGTTGATGAGCCACCCATGGGCTTGTAGAAACCAGACCGTCATATCAGGATGACGTAGGAGATGTTCTGGGGAATTTGCCAGGATTAACAAGTCGTCCAGATACGACAGTATCCTGACCCCTTGACAGCGGAGTACCACCGTCATCACCGCCATAACTTTGGTGAAGACTCGCGGAGCCGTTGTTAAACCAAAAGGTAATGCCCGAAACTGGTAACGGAGGTTGCCAATAGCAAACCTCAGGTATTGCTGATGTGACGCTGCTATAGGAATATGCAGGTAAGCATCCTGTAAGTCCAGGGAGACCATGTAGTCCCCAGGTTCCAAGGCCAGAACTATAGAGCGAAGGGTTTCCATACGGAACTTGGTAACCTTCACAAACCTGTTCAATGCTTGAGGTTGAGAATGGGCCGGGAGGACCCATTCGGTTTCGGGACTAGAAACAGCGGAGAATAGTACCCCCGGCCCCTCTGCGTAAGAGGCACCTGTACTACGACTCCTGTATCCAGGAAGGTCTGTACCACCGAATGCAGAGTGTTTGCCTTTGTCTGGTCCAATGGGATGTCTGTCTGGCAAAATCGATGAGGGGGTCGGTTGTTGAAGGCTATGGCGTAACCTCGAGTGACAACTTCCCGAACCCAGGCATCTGAAGTGGTCTTCAACCATTCCTGGGTATACCCTAGAAGCCGGCCCCCCACCCTGGGATCCCCCAGGGGGAAGCCCGTCCCGTCATGCGGCAGGCTTATCGGCCTTGGAAGCTGGCTGACGGGCCGCCCAGGCTCTTTTTGGCTTTGGCTTACCAGGTTTGGAAGTGCGGGCCTGCTTGTTGTACGCCTGATCTTTTGCTTTAGCTGAAGGATGAAAGGGGCGAAAGGAAGTACCTTTAGCCTTCGACACAGAAGGAGCGGTACTTGGCAGACAGGCAGTTTTGGCAGTAGCCAAGTCAACCACTATCTTATTTAAGTCCTCCCCAAACAGAATATCTCGCTTGAAAGGGAGTACCTCCAGGGTTTTTCTAGAGTCCATATCCACAGACCAGGATCTCAGCCACAATATCCAGCAAGCCAGGACTGACGTAGTAGAGGCCTTGGCTGCTAGGATATCGGCATCAGAAGCTGTCTCTTTAATATAGCGAGAAGCTGTGACAATATATGACAAGCATTGTCTAGCATGGTCAGAAGAGATTTCAGCTTCTAACTCCAAGGCCCATGCTTCAATAGCCTCTGCAGCCCATGTTGCTGCAATAGTGGGCCTTTGTGCAGCACCCGTGAGGGTGTAAATCGCTTTAAGACAACCCTCCACACGTTTATCCGTAGGCTCTGTTAGAGACGTGGCGGTAGTGACAGGTAGTGCTGAGGAAACCACCATCCTAGCCACATGTGAGTCTACTGGAGGAGGCGTTTCCCAATTCTTAGACAACTCTGGTGCGAGGGGATAGCGAGTCAGCATCTTCTTTTGAGGCACAAACTTCGTACCCGGGTTTTCCCAGGGTTCCTGACGTATATCCACTAGGTGGTCAGAGTGAGGTAAAACTTGTTTAACCACCTTCTGACATTGGACCCTATCTGGTTTCTTAGGAGGGACGGATGGCTCGGGATCATCCGTAATCTGTAGAATTAACTTAATAGCCTCCAAAAGATCAGGAACATCCACATGTGAACTACCCTCCCCATCAGCCGTATCTGAGTCAGAACCTGAGGGGTCAGTATATGTGCCGTCTTCATCAGACGAGGTGTCAGTGACAGCAGTGGATTGTGAGGAGACAAGCGCTCACTTAGAGGACCCCTTGGGCTTAGGCGAGCAATGGTCAGACTTTTTAGTAGTCAGGGACTGGTTCAACTTCTTCAATTGAGCAGATAAATCGTCCGCCCACGGCGGGTTAGCTGCGGGGACCACATAAGGTTGTACCAGCATTGGGGGTCCCATAGGGGGTGTTAGTTTATTAACTAGCGTATGTAGAAGCGTGGAAAAAACGGCCCACGATGGGTCATTATGTACCTCCGTTGCCACAGTCCCACTGGGGGGCAAGGAGCCCCCAGAACCAGAGCCCACAGCTGCTATAGTCTCCTCATAGGGATCTGTGGCTTCAGCAACACCGGCAGTGTGTTCAGCCCCAGAACCGTTACCCTCAGAAGCAGACATGATATAACTTGCAGTATCAGGTAACACAGTACAATTGGCAGCAGCACAATACCTCTTACCCAAACCCCTGCACAGTGTACTCAGCACTAGCAGAGATAAAGGAGAGATATGGTGACTAAATCACAGAGAAAAATACGTATTAAAGTATATCTTTGTGAAAATCCTATATTAAATAACACCTGACGCACCAAGCCCCCTCAGGTTATAGAATATAGGGATAGCAAGTTGAGTGAAAGACATGAAATGGACACCACTCAGCTATCTAATGCACACACAGATAGTCACAGTTTGTACAATGCAGAGGTTATTACTAACAATAATACTGCACTGGACTAGCTTATATATATAGCTATATAGTCAATAGATATAACACTGCACAGTAAGAACTGGATGTATATCACAGGGTAATTGTACTAGAAAACCCTGACTAAATGCACTCTTTCTTAACTAGCACTGTCTAAAAAGGCAGGTAGTATATTTAAGTGTCATGTAAAGTCACAGCACTGACAACCAGGCGGCTTTACATAGGAGGATTTGCCCAAGCAGTCCCAGGAACAGTGAAGCTGAGAGATAATGGCGCCCAGAGACTGACAGGGAGTGAGGGAGAGACAGATATGCAGCTCCAGGGCGGGAACATTTGCGGGAAATGGCGCCCTGGGGCTGGGGGAGGGGCTTCAGGTCTAAGCCTTATCCCCCTGCTGGCAAAACCACCGGGTACTGTGGGCTACTGAAAATGGTTTAGAGAGAAAATCTGACCTGCACCCATGCCCTGGTGATCTAGTGGGATCGCCTGTACTGCCACAGTGTCCACCGCCAGGGCGCGCGGCCCGCCTCATACTGACCGCGCTGGATCGCGATAAAGACCGGGTCCCGCAAGCGGGACCCACTCACCACCTCCTGAAGCGCGGCCACGGGATCCCGGAGAGCCCCCATCATGTGTGCCTGACGTGAAGAAAACCGGAGCCTCCTGCTGTAGTTACCCGCCAACAAGGGCTCGGGAGTGTACAGCGCCGCTGGGGAGAGCTGGAGCTGCAGCAGTGAATGTCTTCTGACATTTACCACCGCTGCTGCCCTTGAAATCTTCACTTTTTTCTTCAAAAAAAGCTTTTCTCAGGGCTGCCTGGAGCAGCCCCTCTGTTATGTGCCTGCTTACTGCAGAACCAACTACAAAACTGAGCTCCTGTGCTGGGAGGCGGGGTTATAGAGGAGGCGGCGCTGTGCATTCTGGGAACAGT
This sequence comes from Pseudophryne corroboree, assembly GCF_028390025.1. NCBI lineage: Eukaryota > Metazoa > Chordata > Amphibia > Anura > Myobatrachidae > Pseudophryne > Pseudophryne corroboree. The sequence continues at coordinate 500,446,713 of NC_086450.1, forward strand.
CAAAGCTTTGAGCCTGTTGGTGCCTCGGATCAAGATCCTACTCTACACCCCAATGTCTATCCTTGTGGAGCCCAGTGTACCCCGCACAGAAAGAGGTGAAGGGCTATAGAGACAATACAGATATAGCTACAGAGACAGCATAGAATGAGATAGGGAGAGGCCACAGAGACAGTATAAAATGAGATAGGGAGAGGTCACAGAGAAAGTATAGAGTGAGACTGGAAGAGGTCACAAAGACAGCACAGGGAGAGAGAGACAGGGAGAGGTCACAGAGACAGTATAGGAAGAGAGAGACAGGGAGAGGTCACAGAGACAGCATAGAGTGAGACAGGGAGAGGTCATATAGACAGTATAGAATGAGACAGAGGGAGGTCACAGAGATAGTATAGTGAGATAGAGACAGGGAGAGGTCACAGAGACAGTATAGTGAGATAGAGACAGGGAGAGGTCACAGAGACAGTATAGTGAGATAGAGACAGGGAGAGGTCACAGAGACAATATAGGGAGAGAGACAGGTAGAGGTAACAGAGACAGTATAGAGTGAGACGGAGAGGTCAAAGAGACAGTATAGGGAGAGAGAGACAGGGGGAGGTCACAGAGACAGTACAGAGTGAGATAGGGAGAGGTCACAGAGACAGTATAGGGAAAGAGAGACAGGGAGAGGTCACAGAGATATTACAGAGTGAAACAGGGAGAGGTCACAGAGACAGTATAGGGAGAGACAGGGAGAGGTCACAGAGATAGTATAGAGAGAGACAGGGAGAGGTCACAGAGACAGTATAGAGAGAGACAGGGAGAGGTCACAGAGACAGTATAGGGAGAGAGAGACAGGGAGAGGTCACAGAGACAGTATAGGGAGAGAGAGACAGGTAGAGGTCACAGAGACAGTATAGAGTGAGACGGAGAGGTCAAAGAGACAGTATAGGGAGAGAGAGACAGGGAGAGGTCACAGAGACAGTATAGCGTGAGACAGGGAGAGGTCACAGAGATAGTATAGGGAGAGAGAGACAGGTAGAGGTCACAGAGACAGTATAGAGTGAGATGGAGAGGTCAAAGAGACAGTATAGGGAGAGAGAGACAGGGGGAGGTCACAGAGACAGTACAGAGTGAGATAGGGAGAGGTCACAGAGACAGTATAGGGAGAGAGAGAGACAGGGAGAGGTCACAGAGATATTACAGAGTGAAACAGGGAGAGGTCACAGAGACAATATAGGGAGAGAGAGACAAGTAGAGGTCACAGAGACAGTATAGGGAGAGACAAGGAGAGGTCACAGTGATAGTACAGAGTGAGACTGGAAGAGGTCACAGAGACAGTATAGGGAGAGACAGGGAGAGGTCACATAGACAGTATAGGGAGAGACAGGGAGAGGTCACAGTGATAGTATAGAGTGAGCCAGGGAGAGGTCACAGAGACAGTATAGGGAGAGAGAGAAACAGGGAGAGGTCACAGAGACAGTATAGAGTGAGACCGGGAGAGAGGTCAAAGAGACAGTATAGAGTGAGACAGGGAGAGTTCACAGAGACAGTATAGTGAGATATGGAGAGGTCAAGGAGACAGTATAGAGTGAGACAGGGAGAGATCAAAGAGACAGCATAGAGTGAGACAGGGAGAGGTTAAAGAGACAGTATAGAGTGAGACGGGGAGGTCACAGACACAGTATAGTGAGAGAGAGACAGGGAGAGGTCACATAGACAGTATAGGGAGAGACAGGGAGAGGTCACAGAGATAGTATAGAGTGAGACAGGGAGAGGTCACAGAGACAGTTTAGGGAGAGAGAGACAGGGACAGGTCACAGAAACAGTACAGTGAGAGAGAGGCAGGGAGAGGTCACAGAGACAGTATAGGGAGGGAGAGAGGCAGGGAGAGGTCACAGAGACAGTATAGGGAGTGAGAGAGACAGGGAGAGGTCACAGAGACAGTATAGGGAGGGAGAGAGACAGGGAGAGGTCACAGAGATTATAGAGTGAGACAGGGAGAGGTCACAGAGACAGTATAGTGAGAGAGACAGGGAGAGGTCACAGAGACAGTATAGGGAGAGAGAGACAGGGAGAGGTCACAGAGACAGTACAGAATGAGGCAGGGAGAGGTCACAGAGACAGTTTAGGGAGAGAGAGACGGAGAGGTCACAGAGACAGTATAGTGAGAGAGACAGGGAGAGGTCACAGAGACAGTATTGAGTGAGAATGGGAGAGGTCACAGAGACAGTATAGTAAGAGAGAGACAGGGAGAGGTCACAGAGACAGTATAGGGAGAGAGAGACAGGGAGAGGTCACAGAGACAGTACAGAATGAGGCAGGGAGAGGTCACAGAGACAGTTTAGGGAGAGAGAGACGGAGAGGTCACAGAGACAGTATAGTGAGAGAGAGACAGAGAGAGGTCATAGAGACAGTATATGGACAGAGGGTCAGGGAGAGGTCACAGAGACAGTATAGAGTGAGACATAGGGGTAAATTTACTAAGGTGGGAGATTTTTAGAACTGGTGATGTTGCCCATAGCAACCAATCAGATTGTATCTATTATCTTCTAGAAGCAGCTTAAGTAGAATCTGATTGGTTGCTATGGGCAACATCACCAGTTCTAAAAAAACTCCCACCTTAGTAAATTTACCCCATGGAGAGGTCACAGAGACAGTTTAGGGAGAGAGAGACAGGAAGAGGTCATAGAGACAGTATAGGGAGAGAGAGACAGCCAGAGGTCACAGAGACAGTATATGGAGAGAGAGACCTGTCATTGTCCTCATCCAATGAGACCCTCTCAAAGTGCAGGTGAAGTCGCTGTCCCTCTGATGCCTCAATCAGCCAATGGCAGCTCAGGTTATTGGCATGGTTTGCAGTGACATCAGGTGACACAATGCGTCCCACCGTGGCGTTACGTATTACACCCCCACAGGCTGCTGGGGACACATATACAGGAACCTTGTTACCCTCCCGGCACCCAACTACTAGTATCAGTGCTGTCATGTGTCTTGTAGTTTAAGAAAGAGTCACATAAACAGTATAATAACAAATAAGACATATGAGCATCAAATAAGTAGCGTACAATACAAATTATAACAGAGTTAATGCAAGGTATATAAATAATAATAATAATAACAAAACAAAAAAATAGATCATAAACTATATAAGACATTGAGCCAATATTATGTGCTAACATACCAACCATCCCATAATGTGCCGCCTCGGGCCAATAGTATATAAGCAATAAATAAATAAACACCGCTATCCCCGCCCCGGCGGAGGCCGCACCGATACGGACACCAGCGATCCCAAATCATATAATACGTATGAGCAACATTCCTAGGGGAGTATACTGTAAGTACCAGTAAAGGTCTGCAGAATCAGTAACAAGAGCCTGCCATGTATGTAGGAAAGAGCAGCAGAGCAAGCCAAGTTCTAGCTATCACAGCTTTGGTCAGAGTGGTCAGGCAGACACAGCACATGACATAATTGTATAAAGGATGATGCAATACCAGATATCTATCTATCTATCTATCTATCTATCTATCTATCTATCTATCTATCTATCTATCTATCTATCTATCTATCTATCTATCTACAATTTAAAAAAAAAGAATTTTGTCTCATTTCATATAAAAACATGAGAGTTGCCAAACTGCTTGCACAAAGTAACTCAAACTATTTCCCATGGACAGCTATAGAACAGCGCCACCTGCTGGCCATATGATTATGTGTTCTGGGCTATGGGGGTCATTCCGAGTTGTTCGCTCGTTATTTTTTTTCGCAACGGAGCGATTAGTCGCTAATGCGCATGCGCAATGTCCGCAGTGCGACTGCGCCAAGTAAATTTGCTATGCAGTTAGGAATTTTACTCACGGCATTACGAGGTTTTTTCTTCTTTCTCGTGATCGTAATGTGATTGACAGGAAGTGGGTGTTTCTGGGCGGAAACTGGCCGTTTTATGGGTGTGTGCGAAAAAACGCTACAGTTTCTGGGAAAAACGCGGGAGTGGCTGGAGAAACGGAGGAGTGTCTGGCCGAACGCTGGGTGTGTTTGTGACGTCAAACCAGGAACGAAACTGACTGAACTGATCGCAGATGCCGAGTAAGTCTGGAGCTACTCAGAAACTGCTAAGAAGTGTCTATTCGCAATTCTGCTAATCTTTCGTTCGCAATTTTGATAAGCTAAGATTCACTCCCAGTAGGCGGCGGCTTAGCGTGTGCAAAGCTGCTAAAAGCAGCTTGCGAGCGAACAACTCGGAATGACCCCCTATGTCAGCAATGATTTGTGAGATGTTCCTTCACAGCAGGTCTTCCCAAGAGTAACTGTACAACTTTTCTGTATGACACAAAAGCTTCTGGAGAACCTCCTGTGATCTTCACTCGCTAGTAACAGATGCAGACTAGTTGTGTCCCACAGCGCTCCCTTCTGGCACTATCTATGATCCTTAGTGATTGCCCACCTGTGTTGCACATAAGCCCCCATCCCAATTACTACCAACATATCCGCCCAACTAGCGCTCCTTACCTGCGCACACTGGTGGTTTTCCACTCCACTGTGGACGGGTGATGTTCAGGCAGACCAAAGAGTCTACGCCCTTCAAAGTGAAGCCAGGAGCACAGTGGAAATTGGCTGCCCCACCTGGGTGGAGGTCTGTAACGGTGACTTCCCCATTCTCGGGCCGGGGAGGGAAGACGCAGCTCAGGACATAGGCTGGGAGGGGGTAGGGGGGACAGGAGAAAGACGCGTCAGTAGCAAGTCAACAATTGCTGAACACTTGATAGGGAACATCTGCAGAACATCACTGCTGGCTGGAGGGCATGGGAGAGTGGCCTCAGCCGGAGGTGTGAGGATTAGGAGGTGACAAAACCTGGGTGCCTGAGACAGAAATGAGGGAATATTAAGTGGAAAATGTATCACGTCTGCATCACAAGCTTGACTTCCGACGACTCCTGCCCCTCCGACTGTTAATTAGGCACTTTGGATGATACTCTGACACTTGGCAGGAGCACAGGAAACCGGACCCCTGTGGTTCTGCTAGCTGCATGCTGGAGGGAAGCTTTGGTAAAATCTTATTTCTCTATCGTCCTAAGTGGATGCTGGGGTTCCTGAAAGGACCATGGGGGGGGGGGGTAGCGGCTCCGCAGGAGACAGGGCACAAAAGTAAAGCTTTTACAGGTCAGGTGGTGTGTACTGGCTCCTCCCCCCATGACCCTCCTCCAGACTCCAGTTAGATTTTTGTGCCCGGCCGAGAAGGGTGCAATTCTAGGTGGCTCTCATAAAGAGCTGCTTAGAGAGTTTAGCTTAGGTTTTTTATTTTACAGTGATTCCTGCTGGCAACAGGATCACTGCAACGAGGGACAGAGGGGAGAAGAAGTGAACTCACCTGCGTGCAGGATGGATTGGCTTCTTGGCTACTGGACATGAAGCTCCAGAGGGACGATCACAGGTACAGCCTGGATGGTCACCGGAGCCACGCCGCCGGCCCCCTCACAGATGCTGAAGCAAGAAGAGGTCCAGAATCGGCGGCTGAAGACTCCTGCAGTCTTCTTAAGGTAGCGCACAGCACTGCAGCTGTGCGCCATTTTCCTCTCAGCACACTTCACACGGCAGTCACTGAGGGTGCAGGGCGCTGGGGGGGGGGGCGCCCTGGGAGGCAAATGAAAACCTTTAAAAAGGCTAAAAATACCTCACATATAGCCCCAGAGGCTATATGGAGATATTTACCCCTGCCTAAATGTACTAAATAGCGGGAGACGAGCCCGCCGAAAAAGGGGCGGGGCCTATCTCCTCAGCACACGGCGCCATTTTCTGTCACAGCTCCGCTGGTCAGGAAGGCTCCCAGGTCTCTCCCCTGCACTGCACTACAGAAACAGGGTATAACAGAGAGGGGGGGCAAAATAAATGGCAATATATTAATATAAAAGCAGCTATAAGGGAGCACTTAATCATAAGGCTATCCCTGTCATATATAGCGTTTTTTGGTGTGTGCTGGCAGACTCTCCCTCTGTCTCCCCAAAGGGCTAGTGGGTCCTGTCTTCGTATAGAGCATTCCCTGTGTGTCTGCTGTGTGTCGGTACGTGTGTGTCGACATGTATGAGGACGTTATTGGTGTGGAGGCGGAGCAATTGCCAAATATGAGGATGTCACCTCCTAGGGGGTCGACACCAGAATGGATGCCTTTATTTGTGGAATTACGGGATAGCGTCAACTCGCTTAAGCAGTCGTTTGCCGACATGAGGCGGCCGGACACTCAATTAGTGCCTGTCCAGGCGCCTCAAACACCGTCAGGGGCTGTAAAACGCCCCTTGCCTCAGTCGGTCGACACAGACCCAGACACAGGCACTGATTCCGGTGGTGAAGGTGACGAATCAACCGTATTTTCCAGTAGGGCCACACGTTATATGATTTTGGCAATAAAGGAGATGTTACATTTAGCTGATACTACAGGTACCACTAAACAGGGTATTATGTGGGGTGTGAAAAAACTACCAGTAGTTTTTACCGAATCAGAAGAATTAAATGACGTGTGTGATGAAGCGTGGGGTGCCCCGATAAAAAACTGCTAATTTCAAAGAAGTTATTGGCTTTATACCCTTTCCCGCCAGAGGTTAGGGAGCGCTGGGAAACACCTCCTAGGGTGGACAAAGCGCTAACACGCTTATCAAAACAAGTGGCGTTACCCTCTCCTGAGACGGCCGCACTTAAAGATCCATCAGATAGGAGGATGGAAAATATCCAAAAAGGTATATACACACATGCAGGTGTTATACTACGACCAGCTATTGCGACTGCCTGGATGTGCAGTGCTGGGGTAGTTTGGTCAGAGTCCCTGATCGAAAATATTGATACCCTGGACAGGGACAATATTTTACTGTCGTTAGAACAAATAAAGGATGCATTTCTTTATATGCGTGATGCACAGAGAGATATCTGCACACTGGCATCACGGGTAAGTGCTATGTCCATTTCGGCCAGAAGAGCTTTATGGACACGACAGTGGACAGGCGATGCGTAGAGGAGTTATTTGGGGTCGGTCTATCGGATTTGGTGGCCACGGCTACGGCCGGGAAATCCACCTTTCTACCTCAAGTCACTCCCCAACAGAAAAAGGCACCGACCTTTCAACCGCAGCCCTTTCGTTCCTTTAAAAATAAGAGAGCAAAGGGCTATTCATATCTGCCACGAGGCAGAGGACGAGGGAAGAGACAGCAACAGGCAGCTCCTTCCCAGGAACCGAAGCCCTCCCCGGCTTCTACAAAAGCCTCAGCATGACGCTGGGGCTTCGCAAGCGGACTCGGGGGCGGTAGGCGGTCGTCTCAAGAATTACAGCGCGCAGTGGGCTCACTCGCAGGTAAATCCCTGGATCCTGCAGATAATATCTCAGGGGTACAGGTTGAAATTAGAGACAGAGCCACCTCGCCGTTTCCTGAAGTCTGCTTTACCAACGTCCCCCTCAGAAAGGGAGACGGTTTTGGAAGCCATTCACAAGCTGTATTCTCAGCAGGTGATAGTCAAGGTACCTCTTCTACAACAAGGGAAGGGGTATTATTCCACTCTTTTTGTGGTACCGAAGCCGGATGGCTCGGTAAGGCCTATTCTAAATCTGAAGTCCTTGAACCTGTACATAAAGAAGTTCAAGTTCAAGATGGAGTCACTCAGAGCAGTGATAGCGAACCTGGAAGAAGGGGACTTTATGGTATCCTTGGACATCAAGGATGCGTATCTCCACGTTCCAATTACCCCTCACACCAGGGGTACCTCAGGTTCGTTGTACAAAACTGTCACTATCAGTTTCAGACGCTGCCGTTTGGTTTGTCCACGGCACCTCGGGTCTTTACAAAGGTAATGGCCGAGATAATATTTCTTCTTCGAAGAAAAGGCGTATTAATTATCCCATACTTGGACGATCTCCTAATAAGGGCAAGGTCCAGAGAACAGCTAGAGATGGGTTTAGCACTATCTCAAGAGGTGCTAAAGCAGCACGGATGGATTCTGAATATTCCAAAATCCCAATTAATGCCGACAACTCGTCTGCTGTTCCTGGGGATGATTCTGGACACAGTTCAGAAAAAGGTTTTTCTTCCCGAAGAAAAAGCCAAGGAGTTATCTGACCTGGTCAGGAACCTCCTAAAACCAGGAAAGGTGTCTGTACATCAATGCACAAGAGTCCTGGGAAAAAATGGTAGCTTCTTACGAAGCAATCCCTTTCGGCAGATTCCATGCAAAGGGATCTGTTGGACAAATGGTCAGGGTCGCATCTTCAGATGCACCTGCGGATAACCCTGTCGCCGAGGACAAGGGTATCCCTTCTGTGGTGGTTGCAGGAGGCTCATCTATTGGAGGGCCGCAGATTCGGCATGCAGGATTGGATCCTGGTGACCACGGATGCCAGCCTGAGAGGCTGGGGAGCAGTCACACAGGGAAGAAATTTCCAGGGAGTGTGGTCGAGCCTGAAAAAGTCTCTTCACATAAGCATTCTGGAACTAAGAGCAATCTACAATGCTCTAAGCCAGGCGGAACCTCTGCTTCAAGGAAGACCGGTGTTGATCCAGTCGGACAACATCACGGCAGTCGCCCATGTAAACAGACAGGGCGGCACAAGAAGCAGGAGGGCAATGGCAGAAGCTGCCAGGATCCTTCGCTGGGCGGAGAATCACGTGATAGCACTGTCAGCAGTATTCATCCCGGGCGTGGACAACTGGGAAGCAGACTTCCTCAGCAGACACGACCTTCACCCGGGAGAGTGGGGACTTCATCCAGAAGTTTTCCACATGCTATTAAACCGTTGGGTAAAACCAATGGTGGACATGATGGCGTCTCGCCTCAACAAAACACTGGACAGGTATTGCGCCAGGTCAAGAGATCCGCAGGCAATAGCTGTGGACGCGCTGGTAACACCTTGGGTGTACCAGTCGGTATATGTGTTTCCTCCTCTGCCTCTCATACCAAAGGTATTGAGGATTATACGGCAAAGAGGAGTAAGACTAGTGGCTCCGGATTGGCCAAGAAGGACTTGGTACCCGGAACTTCAAGAGATGGTCACGGACGATCCGTGGCCTCTACTTCTGAGAAGGGACCTGCTTCAGCAGGGTCCTTGTCTTTTTCAAGACTTACCGCGGCTGCGTTTGACGGCATGGCGTTTGAATGCCAGATCCTAAAAGGAAAAGGCATTCCAGAAGAAGTCATTCCTACCTTGATAAAGGCAAGAAAGGAAGTCACCGCGAAGCATTATCGCCGTATTTGGCGAAAATATGTTGCGTGGTGCGAGCAGCGGAGTGCTCCGATGGAGGAATTTCAACTGGGTCGTTTTCCTACATTTCCTGCAATCAGGATTGTCTATGGGTCTCAAATTGGGATCTATTAAGGTTCAAATTTCGGCCCTATCAATATTCTTCCAAAAAGAATTGGCCTCAGTCCCTGAGGTCCAGATTTTTATCAAAGGAGTACTGCATATACAGCCTCCTGTGGTGCCTAAGGTGGCACCGTGGGATCTAAATGTAGTTTTAGATTTCCTCAAATCCAATTGGTTTGAACACTAAAGAATGTGGATTTGAAATATCTCACATGGAAAGTGACTATGTTACTGGCCCTGGCTTCGGCCGGGAGAGTATCTGAACTGGCGGCTTTGTTTTATAAAAGCCCTTATTTAATTTTCCATTCGACATAGGGCAGAGCTGCGGACGCGTCCGCATTTTCTCCCTAAGGTGGTATCAGCGTTTCACCTGAACCAGCCTATTGTAGTGCCTGCGGCTACAGACGACTTGAAGGACTCCAAGTTGTTGGACGTTGTCAGAGCCTTAAAAAATATACATTTAAAGGACGGCTGGAGTCAGAAAATCTGACTCGCTGTTTATACTGTATGCACCCAACAAGTTGGGTGCACCTGCTTCTAAGCAGTCGATTGCTCGTTGGATTTGTAACAAAATTCAACTTGTACATTCTGTGGCAGGCCTGCCACAGCCTAAATCTGTTAAGGCCCATTCCGCAAGGAAGGTGGGCTCATCTTGGGCGGCTGCCCGAGGGGTCTCGGCATTATAACTCTGCCGAGCAGCTACGTGGTCAGGGGAGAACACGTTTGTAAATTTTTACAAATTTGATACCCTGGCAAAGGAGGACCTGGAGTTCTCTCATTCGGTGCTGCAGAGTCATCCGCACTCTCCCGCCCGTTTGGGAGCTTTGGTATAATCCCCATGGTCCTTTCAGGAACCCCAGCATCCACTTAGGACGATAGAGAAAATAAGAATTTACTTATCGATAATTCTATTTCTCGGAGTCCGTAGTGGATGCTGGGCGCCCATCCCAAGTGCGGATTATCTGCAATACTTGTACATAGTTATTGTTAACTAATTCGGGTTATTGTTTAGGAAGCCATCTTTCAGAGGCTCCTCTGTTATCATACTGTTAACTGGGTTTAGATCACAAGTTGTACGGTGTGATTGGTGTGGCTGGTATGAGTCTTACCCGGGATTCAAAATCCTCCCTTATTGTGTACGCTCGTCCGGGCACAGTACCTAACTGGAGTCTGGAGGAGGGTCATGGGGGGAGGAGCCAGTACACACCACCTGACCTGTAAAAGCTTTACTTTTGTGCCCTGTCTCCTGCGGAGCCGCTACCCCCCCCCCATGGTCCTTTCAGGAACCCCAGCATCCACTACGGACTCCGAGAAATAGAATTATCGGTAAGTAAATTCTTATTTTTTATATTCCAGATCAGTTCTTTAAGATTTTTATCACGTCAGTATTTAAGATAACGTACAATTGAGTAAATGGGAATTTTTTATCTGCAAAAACATGACCCAGTAATGCACCTAAATCTAGTAAGAATTCCTGTGATGACAACATCATTTCAAGCAGGAATTACGTCAATTTACAAATACGCATCGCATCGGAAATGTTTATGTACACAGCCATTCACTTTCGCCTGATGTTTAGTTTTGCAAATACAGGACAGGGGCTAAGAGATTATCATAGTCATTTGGGAGGGGCTATAATGTTATTACCTTGATAACGCAGTTTGAATGCGCCCGGACTGGTTGCGCGGTAAGTTTGGAAGCGCACTGCAATATGATTGGTTGGACTGCGAATCACCTGACCCTCAGCCATCAGGGTCTCATTGGCCAGAAGGAAGCGATGGTCCTCTTCTAATCCCTCTATACTTAGAGCCTCCTCTTTCGACAGGTTCAATTTCTCCACCTGTAAACGTGCAAGAATCTTTATATAAGTGTTTCCCGTCAGTCTGCTGTGACATGGAGTACTGCACTATGAGAATCCCACCTGTCCCAGCAATGTAATCCTCCACCTCCCCTATTGTACCTCATGTGAGTCTCACTTGTCCCAGCAATGTAGTCCTCCAGCCAATACCTCATGGGGATCTCACCTGTCCCAGCAATGTAATCCTCCACCTCCCCTATTGTACCTCATGGGAGTCTCACTTGTCCCAGCAATGTAATCTTCCACCTTCACTACCTCATGGAATCTCACCTGTCCCAGACATGTAATCCCCCACCCCCAATACCTCATGAGAATCTCACCTGTCCCAGCAATGTAATCTTCCACCTCCACTACCTCATGAGAATCTCACCTGTCCCTGCAATGTAATCTTCCACCTCCACTACCTCCTGAGAATCCATCTCCACTACCTTCTGAGAATCTTACTTGTCCCAGCAATGTAATCATCCACCTCCACTAATTCATGGGAATCTCACCTGTCCCAGCAATGTAGTCCTCCACCTCCACTACCTCATGGGGATCTCACCTGTCCCAGCAATGTAATCTTCCACCTCCACTACCTCATGGGGATCTCACCTGTCCCAGCAATGTAATCTTCCACCTTCTTACCTCATGGGGATCTCACCTGCCCCAGCAATGTAATCTTCCACCTCCACTACCTCATGGGAATCTCACCTGTCCCAGCAATGTAATCCTCTACCTCCACTACCTCATGGGGATCTCACCTGTCCCAGCAATGTAATCTTCCACCTCCACTACCTCCTGAGAATCTTACCTGTCCCAGCAATGTAATCATCCACCTCCACTACCTCACGAGAATTTCACCTGTCCCAGCAATGTAATCTTCCACCTCCACTACCTCATGGGAATCTCACTTGTCCCAGCAATGTAATCTTCCACCTCCACTACCTCACGAGAATCTCACCTGTCCCAGCAATGTAATCTTCCACCTCCACTACCTCCTGAGAATCTTACCTGTCCCAGCAATGTAATCATCCACCTCCACTACCTCATGGGAATCTCACCTGTCCCAGCAATGTAGTCCTCCACCTCCACTACCTCATGGGGATCTCACCTGTCCCAGCAATGTAATCTTCCACCTCCACTACCTCATGGGGATCTCACCTGTCCCAGCAATGTAATCTTCCACCTCCACTACCTCCTGAGAATCCATCTCCACTACCTTCTGAGAATCTTACTTGTCCCAGCAATGTAATCATCCACCTCCACTAACTCATGGGAATCTCACCTGTCCCAGCAATGTAGTCCTCCACCTCCATAACCTCATGGGGATCTCACCTGTCCCAGCAATGTAATCTATCACCTCCACTACCTCATGGGGATCTCACCTGTCCCAGCAATGTAATCTTCCACCTTCTCTACCTCATGGGGATCTCACCTGCCCCAGCAATGTAATAATCCACCTCCACTACCTCATGGGGATCTCACCTGTCCCAGCAATGTAATCTTCCACCTCCACTACCTCATGGGAATCTCACCTGTCCCAGCAATGTAATCTTCCACCTCCACTACCTCACGAGAATCTCACCTGTCCCAGCAATGTAATCTTCCACTTCCACTACCTCCTGAGAATCTTACCTGTCCCAGCAATGTAATCATCCACCTTCACTACCTCATGGGAATCTCACCTGTCCCAGCAATGTAGTCCTCCACCTTCACTACCTTATGGGAATCTCACCTGTCCCAGCAATGTAATCTTCCACCTCCACTACCAAATGGGGATCTCACCTGTCCCAGCAATGTAATCTTCCACCTTCACTACCTCATGATGATCTCACCTGTAACAGCAATGTAATCTTCCACCTCCACTACCTCATGGGGATCTCGCCTGTCCCAGCAATGTAATCTTCCACCTCCACTACCTCATGGGGATCTCACCTGTCCCAGCAATGTAATCTTCCACCTTCACTACCTCATGGGGATCTCACCTGTCCCAGCAATGTAATCATCCACCTCCACTACCTCATGGGAATCTCACCTGTCCCAGCAATGTAATCTTCCACCTCCACTACCTCATGGGAATATCACTTGTCCCAGCAATGCAATCTTCCACCTCCACTACCTCATGAGGATCTCACCTGTCCCAGCAATGTAATCTTCCACCTTCACTACCTCATGGGGATCTCACCTGTCCCAGCAATGTAATCTTCCACCTCCACTACCTCATGGGGATCTCACCTGTCCCAGCAATGTAATCATCCACCTCCACTACCTCATGGGAATCTCACCTGTCCCAGCAATGTAATCTTCCACCTCCACTACCTCATGGGAATATCACCTGTCCCAGCAATGTAATCATCCACCTCCACTACCTCATGGGAATCTCACCTGTCCCAGCAATGTAATCTTCCACCTCCACTACCTCATGGGAATCTCACCTGTCCCAGCAATGTAATCTTCCACCTCCACTACCTCATGGGGATCTCACCTGTCCCAGCAATGTAATCTTCCACCTCCACTACCTCATGGGAATATCACCTGTCCCAGCAATGTAATCATCCACCTCCACTACCTCATGAGAATTTCACCTGTCCCAGCAATGTAATCCTCTACCTCCACTACCTCATGGGAATCTCACCTGTCCCAGCAATGTAATCTTCCACCTCCACTACCTCATGGGGATCTCACCTGTCCCAGCAATGTAATCTTCCACCTCCACTACCTCATGGGAATATCACCTGTCCCAGCAATGTAATCATCCACCTCCACTACCTCATGAGAATCTCACCTGTCCCAGCAATGTAATCTTCCACCTCCACTACCAAATGGGGATCTCACCTGTCCCAGCAATGTAATCTTCCACCTCCACTACCTCATGGGGATCTCACCTGTCCCAGCAATGTAATCTTCCACCTTCACTACCTCATGATGATCTCACCTGTAACAGCAATGTAATCTTCCACCTCCACTACCTCATGGGGATCTCGCCTGTCCCAGCAATGTAATCTTCCACCTCCACTACCTCATGGGGATCTCACCTGTCCCAGCAATGTAATCTTCCACCTTCACTACCTCATGGGGATCTCACCTGTCCCAGCAATGTAATCATCCACCTCCACTACCTCATTGGAATCTCACCTGTCCCAGCAATGTAATCTTCCACCTCCACTACCTCATGAGAATCTCACCTGTCCCAGCAATGTAATCATCCACCTCCATTACCTCATGGGAATCTCACCTGTCCCAGCAATGTAATCTTCCACCTCCACTACCTCATGGGGATCTCACCTGTCCCAGCAATGTAATCTTCCACCTCCACTACCTCATGGGAATCTCACCTGTCCCAGCAATGTAATCATCCACCTCCACTACCTCATGGGAATCTCACTTGTCCCAGCAATGTAATCTTCCACGTCCACTACCTCATGGGAATATCACCTGTCCCAGCAATGTAATCTTCCACCTTCACTACCTCATGGGGATCTCACCTGTCCCAGCAATGTAATCATCCACCTACATTACCTCATGGGAATCTCACCTGTCCCAGCAATGTAATCTTCCACCTCCACTACCTCATGGGGATCTCACCTGTCCCAGCAATGTAATCTTCCACCTCCACTACCTCATGGGGATCTCACCTGTCCCAGCAATGCAATCTTCTACCTCCACTACCTCATGGGGATCTCACCTGTCCCAGCAATGTAATCTTCCACCTCCACTACCTCATGGGGATCTCACCTGTCCCAGCAATGTAATCTTCCACCTCCACTACCTCATGGGGATCTCACCTGTCCCAGCAATGTAATCTTCCACCTCCACTACCTCATGGGGATCTCACCTGTCCCAGCAATGCAATCTTCTACCTCCACTACCTCATGGGGATCTCACCTGTCCCAGCAATGTAACAAAGAATTGTATTATTTCAATTTTACTCCCATAACACCCACCCGAATCTCCACTCCATGTCCCAGGTATACAGACACAGTGTATGTGCAGTCCAGACCACCAAAGAAACTTCCGCCAGAATATTCAGGTGCCTCCAGCAGCCCCTCCAGCTCAGAGATGTTGTTGTTACAGAGAACTGGAATATAAGAAAAAGCAATTAGATATGCACCTATATAGAGAAAATACATCAGTGATAGAGATGTTACTATAGAGCTATTACTATACATGTGATATTGGTGATAGAGCTGTTACTATAAAGCTGTTATTATACATGTGATATTGGTGATAGAGCTGTTACTATAGAGCTATCATTATACATGTGATATTGGTGATAGAGCTGTTACTATAGAGCTATTATTATACATGTGATATTGGTGATAGAGATGTTACTATAGAGCTATCATTATACATGTGATATTGGTGATAGAGCTGTTACTATAGAGCTATTATTATACATGTGATATTGGTGATAGAGATGTTACTATAGAGCTATCATTATACATGTGATATTGGTGATAGAGCTGTTACTATAGAGCTATTATTATACATGTGATATAGGTGATAGAGATGTTACTATAGAGCTGTTATTATAGAGATATTATTATTATACATGTGATATTGGTGATAGAGCTGTTACTATAGAGATATTATTATTATTATTATTATTATTATTATTATTATTATTATTATTATTATACATGTGATAATGGTGATAGAGCTGTTACTATAGAGCTACTGTTATACATGTGATATTGGTGATAGATATGTTATTATACATGTGATATTGGTGATAGAAATGTTACTATAGAGCTACTGTTATACATGTGATATTGGTGATAGAGCTATTATTATACATGTGATATTGGTGATAGAGATGTTAGTATAGAGCTATTATTATACATGTGATATTGGTGATAGAGCTATTATTATACATGTGATATTGGTGATAGAGATGTTAGTATAGAGCTATTATTATACATGTGATATTGGTGATAGAGATGTTACTATAGAGCTACTGTTATACATGTGATATTGGTGATAGATATGTTATTATACATGTGATATTGGTGATAGAGATGTTACTATAGAGCTACTATTATACATGTGATATTGGTGATAGATATGTTATTATACATGTGATATTGGTGATAGATATGTTATTATACGTGTGATATTGGTGATAGAGCTGTTACTATAGAGCTATTATTATACATGTGATATTGGTGATAGAGCTGTTACTATAGAGCTACTATTATACATGTGATATTGGTGATAGATTTGTTATTATACATGTGATATTGGTGATAGAGATGTTACTATAGAGCTACTATTATACATGTGATATTGGTGATAGAGATGTTACTATAGAGCTACTGTTATACATGTGATATTGGTGATAGATATGTTATTATACATGTGATATTGGTGATAGAGATGTTACTATAGAGCTACTATTATACGTGTGATATTGGTGATAGAGATGTTATTATACATGTGATATTGGTGATAGAAATGTTACTATAGAGCTACTATTATACATGTGATATTGGTGATAGATATGTTATTATACATGTGATATTGGTGATAGATATGTTATTATACGTGTGATATTGGTGATAGAGCTGTTACTATAGAGCTATTATTATACATGTGATATTGGTGATAGAGCTGTTACTATAGAGCTACTTTTATACATGTGATATTGGTGATAGATATGTTATTATACATGTGATATTGGTGATAGAGATGTTACTATAGAGCTACTATTATACATGTGATATTGGTGATAGATATGTTATTATACATGTGATATTGGTGATAGAGATGTTACTATAGAGCTACTATTATACATGTGATATTGGTGATAGAGATGTTATTATACATGTGATATTGGTGATAGAGATGTTACTACAGAGCTATTATTATACATGTGATATTGGTGATAGATATGTTATTATACATGTGATATTGGTGATAGAGATGTTACTATAGAGCTACTCTTATACATGTGATATTGGTGATAGAGATGTTACTATAGAGATACTATTATACATGTGATATTGGTGATAGAGATGTTACTATAGAGATACTATTATACATGTGATATTGGTGATAGAGATGTTATTATACATGTGATATTGGTGATAGAGATGTTACTATAGAGCTACTGTTATACATGTGATATTGGTGATAGAGATGTTACTATAGAGCTACTGTTATACATGTGATATTAGTGATAGAGATGTTACTATAGAGCTACTGTTATACATGTGATATTGGTGATAGAGATGTTACTATAGAGCTACTGTTATACATGTGATATTGGTGATAGATATGTTATTATACATGTGATATTGGTGATAGAGATGTTACTATAGAGCTACTATTATACATGTGATATTGGTGATAGAGATGTTACTATAGAGCTACTATTATACATGTGATAATAGTGATAGATATGTTATTATACATGTGATATTGGTGATAGAGATGTTACTATAGAGCTACTATTATACATGTGATATTGGTGATAGAGATGTTACTATAGAGCTACTATTATACATGTGATATTGGTGATAGAGATGTTACTATAGAGCTACTATTATACATGTGATATTGGTGATAGAGATGTTACTATAGAGCTATTATATTATACATGTGATATTGGTGATAGAGCTATTATTATATCTGTGATATTGGTGATAGAGATGTTACTATAGAGCTATTATTATACATGTGATATTGGTGATAGAAATGTTACTATAGAGCTACTATTATACTTGTGATATTGGTGATAGAGATGTTACTATAGAGCTACTATTATACATGTGATATTGGTGATAGAGATGTTACTATAGAGCTACTATTATACATGTGATATTGGTGATAGATATGTTATTATACATGTGATATTGGTGATAGAGATGTTACTATAGAGCTACTATTATACATGTGATATTGGTGATAGAGATGTTACTATAGAGCTACTATTATACATGTGATATTGGTGATAGAGATGTTACTATAGAGCTACTGTTATACATGTGATATTAATGACAGAGATGTTACTATAGAGCTACTATTATACATGTGATATTGGTGATAGAGATGTTATTATACATGTGATATTGGTGATAGAGATGTTACTATAGAGCTACTGTTATACATGTGATATTAATGATAGAGATGTTACTATAGAGCTACTCTTATACATGTGATATTGGTGATAGAGATGTTATTATACATGTGATATTGGTGATAGAGATGTTAGTATAGAGCTACTGTTATACATGTGATATTAATGATAGAGATGTTACTATAGAGCTACTATTATACATGTGATATTGGTGATAGAGATGTTATTATACATGTGATATTGGTGATAGAGATGTTACTATAGAGCTACTGTTATACATGTGATATTAATGATAGAGATGTTACTATAGAGCTACTCTTATACATGTGATATTGGTGATAGAGATGTTATTATACATGTGATATTGGTGATAGAGATGTTACTATAGAGCTACTGTTATACATGTGATATTAATGATAGAGATGTTACTATAGAGCTACTATTATACATGTGATATTGGTGATAGAGATGTTACTATAGAGCTACTGTTATACATGTGATATTGGTGATAGAGATGTTACTATAGAGCTACTGTTATACATGTGATATTGGTGATAGAGATGTTATTATATCTGTGATATTGGTGATAGAGATGTTACTATAGAGCTACTATTATATATGTGATATTGGTGATAGAGATGTTACTATAGAGCTACTGTTATACATGTGATATTGGTGATAGAGATGTTACTATAGAGCTACTATTATACATGTGATATTGGTGATAGAGATGTTACTATAGAGATATTATTATTATACATGTGATATTAATGATAGAGATGTTACTATAGAGCTACTATTATACATGTGATATTGGTGATAGAGATGTTACTATAGAGCTACTGTTATACATGTGATATTAATGATAGAGATGTTACTATAGAGCTACTCTTATACATGTGATATTGGTGATAGAGATGTTACTATAGAGCTACTCTTATACATGTGATATTGGTGATAGAGATGTTACTATAGAGCTACTATTATACATGTGATATTGGTGATAGATATGTTATTATACATGTGATATTGGTGATAGAGGTGTTACGACAGAGCTACTGTTATACATGTGATATTGGTTATAGAGCTATTATTATACATGTGATATTGGTGATAGAGGTGTTACTATAGAGCTATTATTATACATGTGATATTGGTGATAGAGATGTTAGTATAGAGCTATTATTATACATGTGATATTGGTGATAGAGATGTTACTATAGAGCTACTATTATACATGTGATATTGGTGATAGAGATGTTATTATACATGTGATATTGGTGATAGAGGTGTTAGTATAGAGCTATTATTATACATGTGATATTGGTGATAGAGATGTTACTATAGAGCTACTCTTATACATGTGATATTGGTGATAGAGCTATTATTATACATGTGATATTGTATTCCTTGCAGAGTGCCAGCACAGTGACTTTCATTCCACATAGAGAATGGTCTTTCCGTCTGCACTCTGCAAACAAGAAAAAGGTGCAGCTTGCATTATTCCTCAGGATTTGTAAGTTTTTGGGGATCATTTATCAATGCATGATAAAACTCGTTGCATATGATAAATAGTGCAGCGGCCAATCAGCTCCTATCTGTCATGTGTTCAGCTCCCGTCATGTGTTGAAAAATGACAGTTGGGAGCTGACTGGCTGGAGCACCATTTATCATACGCAACGCGTTTTATCACTCGTTCATAAATGGGCCCCTTTGTCTTTATCACTGGTGTAAACTGTCTGATGAAGCGGACAGTGTTCCCGTGAAACGCGTTACAAGTTGATGTGGTCGCTACATGTTGTAGCTGATGGTCACTTAGATATGACAGATTACTCAATAGACTACTCGTTTTGTAGAAGCGTACTGATTAGTGATGACTCAGTTCGTGGGGAACCTGCGCCAGAGAGGAGTTTCGCTCATGCTGGACTTTGAGGACGAGGTCCTGATCTCCTCTCAACACCGATTGTCTTGATATAATTCCCTGAGTGAATAGGGCGCAGATCCACATTCCTCAGGTAGGTTGTGAATGACTGACCTTCCTTAGCAACCAGTTACCATGGAAACAATCAGTGCTTTTCTCCATTTTGTTTCCATGGTTACAGATCACTGATGGACGGTTACTGAAACCCCACTGTATCTATCAAGTCCAGAATAAGTGTTTTTTTTGAGATTTCAACAGGCGATTTCATGCAGAAGTCATATCCGGTATGAGGCGTTATACCAGTTTGTTTCAGGATCTACCTAATGGTTTTAATTTATTGTTTAGTTACATTTAGATATTAGATGAAATATCCATGTCCGTGACTCTTACCGGGACTGTGTACCGTAGTTACAGTTGTTGTGGTGATGAGTGTGGTCGTGGTCTCTTCCTCCCCTTCAGCAGAGGGCCCCGGGCCTCCGGTTGGTGCTGGTGATGGAGGTGTCAATGTACTGAGAGGTGGGGGCAGGGAGAACGCCCCACCGATGGCGGTGGTGAGGACACCGGAGGTCTCACTGACACCCGCTGGAGCCAGGTCTTCGGTCAAGGACACGGGGGCAGCCCGGGTCGGAACAGAGGTTGTACCTGTTGTAGGAGCACAAGCATTGTTACTGCACTGTGACATAATTCCATTATATTGACAGTATATTAACGATGTCAGCTGCAAAGGGACCTTCATCAGTCTGCCAGTCGGTCTGGTGCTCAAAGAATGGTCACTGCTCCCCCCCTCTCTTCCCCATTCATTTGCACCTAACACTCAGCCCCCTGCCATTTCTAAGGGGATATGTATCAAGCCTGGGAGAGAGATAAACTGGGGAAGTTTCCCGAAACAACCAATCAGCTTCAAGGACTGGCTTAGATAAATGACAGTAGCTGATAGTTGTTTCTGATTGTTTTGGGCAAATTCTCCACTCTCTCCAAGGCTTGATACATCTCCCCTAATATCTCTAACATATACTCCAAATTTTTACAATCGGCGTTACCGAAGTCGTGTGTGCGCGTCTCATTCTTATCACTCCCCCAAGGCCCATTCAGTTGCTAATAACACCTGATTCCCAGTGTCATAATTGGCCCCTGAGGAAGAGAACCTTCTGGAGAAGGAGATACAAGGATGTCATATTTAATTTTAAAGGATTACCGAAATTAAATATCTCCTGATACACAATGGGGATGCGGCAACCTCAGTGATGAAGGAGGCGGGAGTTGGTAATATTTGGATGCCGGGTCCGGTGCTGTGATATCATCTGATTTCATCCTGTCACATTGCCAACAAGAATTAGTGAAACCTGAAAGTCTCTGCACTGATGTATGGCTCATAGGCTGAGACCAATCTGTACCTTAAGATGGGTCATGTCAAAGCCATCCTTGGAAGTCACATGGCAGAGAAGCGATTTGGCAGAGAAGCGGGTCCCCTGTGACCTCACGCACACAGTCACATGGCTGAGAGTCATACCCTCTGTGACCTCCCGCACACAGTCACACGGCCGACAAGCGGGTCCCCTGTGACCTCACGCACACAGTCACATGGGTGAGAGTCATGCCCTCTGTGATCTCACGCACACAGTCACATGGCCGACAAGCGGGTCCCCTGTGACCTCACGCACACAGTCACATGGCCGAGAGTCATGCCCTCTGTGATCTCACGCAGACAGTCACATGGCCGACAAGCGGGTCCTGCATGACCTCACGCACACAGTCACACGACCGACAAACGGGTCCTCTGTGACCTCATGCACACAGTCACATGGTCGACAAGCGGATCCTCTGTGACCTCACGCACAAAGGTACAAGGTCGAGAAGCGGGTCCCCTGTGACCTCCCGCACACAATCACAAGGTCGAGAAGCCGGTTCTCTGTGACCTCGCACACACAGTCACATGGCAGAGAAGCGGGTCCTCTGTGACCTCACGTGCACAGTCAGAAGGTCGAGAAGCCGGTCCTCTGTGACCTCACGCACACAGTCACATGGCAGAGAAGCCGGTCCTCTGTTACCTCACGCACACAGTCAGAAGGTCGAGAATCTGGTCCTCTGTGACCTCACGCACACAGTCACAAGGTCGAGAAGCTGGTCCTCTGTGACCTCACGCACACAGTCACATGGCCGACAAGCCGGTCCTCTGTGACCTCACGCACACAGTCACATGGCCGAGAAGCAGGTCCTCTGTGACCTCACGCACACAGTCACACGGCTGACAAGCAGGTCCTCTGTGACCTCACGCACACAGTCACACGGCCGACAAGCGGGTCCTCTGTGACCTCATGCACACAGTCACACGGCCTACAAGCGACCCCACTGTGACCTCATGTACACAGTCACACGGCCGACAAGCAGGTCCTCTGTGACCTCACGCTCACTGTCACATGGCCGACAAGCGGGTCCTCTGTGACCTCACGCACACAGTCACATGGCAGAGAAGCAGGTCCTCTGTGACCTCACGCTCACAGTCACATGGCCGACAAGCGGGTCCTCTGTGACCTCATGCACACAGTCAGAAGGTCGAGAAGCCGGTCCTCTGTGACCTCACGCACACAGTCACAAGGCCGGCAAGCGGGTCCTCTGTGACCTCACGCACACAGTCACATGGCCGACAAGCGGGTCCTCTGTGACCTCACGCACACAGTCACACGGCCGACAAGCGGGTCCTCTGTGACCTCACGCACACAGTCACACGACCTCACACACACAGTCACATGGCCGACAAGTGGGTCCTCTGTGACCTCACGCACACAGACACACGGCCGACAAGCGGGTCCTCTGTGATCTCATGCACACAGCCACAAGGTCGAGAAGCGGGTCCTCTGTGATCTCATGCATACAGTCACATGGCCGAGAAGCAGTTCCTCTGTGACCTCACGCACACAGTCACATGGCAGAGAAGTGGGTTCTCTGTGACCTCACACACACAGTCACATGGCAGAGAAGCGGGTCCTCTGTTATCTCATGCACACAGTCATATGGCCGAGAAGCAGTTCCTCTGTGACCTCATGCACACAGTCACACGGCCTACAAGCGACCCCCCTGTGACCTCAGGCACACAGTCACACGGCCTACAAGCGACCCCCCTGTGACCTCACGCACACAGTCACAAGGTCGAGAAGCTGGTCCTCTGTGACCTCATGCACACAGTCACACGGCCTACAAGCGACCCCCCTATGACCTCATGCACACGGTCACACGGCCTACAAGCGACCCCCCTATGACCTCACGCACACAGTCACACGGCCGACAAGCAGGTCCACTGTGACCTCACGCACACAGTCACATGGCAGAGAAGCCGGTCCTCTGTGACCTCACGCACACAGTCACATGGCCGACAAGCGGGTCCTCTGTGACCTCATGCACACAATCACAAGGCAGAGAAGCTGGTCCCCTGTGACCTCACGCACACAGTCACATGGCCGACAAGCAAGTCCTCTGTGACCTCACGCCCACAATAACATGGCCGAGTAGCGGGTCCTCTGACCTCACGCACACAGTCACATGGCAGAGAAGCAGGTCCTCTGTGACCTCACGCACACAGTCAGAAGGTCGAGAAGCCGGTCCTCTGTGACCTCACGCACACAGTCACACGACCTCACACACACAGTCACACGGCCGACAAGCGGGTCCTCTGTGATCTCATGCACACAGTCACATGGCCGAGAAGCAGATCCTCTGTGCTCACGCACACAGTCACAAGGTCGAGAAGCGGGTCCTCTGTGACCTCACGCACAGTCACATGGCAGAGAAGCGGGTCCTCTGGGACCTCACGCACACAGTCAGAAGGTCGAGAAGCCGGTCCTCTGTGACCTCACACACACAGTCACATGGCAGAGAAGCCAGTCCTCTGTGACCTCACGCACAGTCATACGGTCAACAAGCAGGTCCTCTGTGACCTCACGCATACAGTCACACGGCCGACAAGCAGGTCCTCTGTGACGTGAGGTCACAGAGGACCTGCTTGTTGACCGTATGACTGTGCACACCGTCACATGGCAGAGAAGCCGGTCCTCTGTGACCTCACGCTCACTGTCACATGGCCGACAAGCGGGTCCTCTGTTACCTCACGCACACAGTCACAAGGTCAACAAGTAGGTCCACTGTGACCTCACGCACACAGTCACATGGCAGAGAAGCCGGTCCTCTGTAACCTCACGCTCACAGTCACATGGCCGACAAGCGGGTCCTCTGTGACCTCACGCACACAGTCACAAGGCAGAGAAGCTGGTCCCCTGTGACCTCACACACACAGTCACACAGCCGACAAGCAGGTCCTCTGTGACCTCACGCACACAGTAACATGGCCGAGTAGCGGGTCCTCTGACCTCACGCACACACTCACATGGCCGATAAGCAGGTCCTCCATGACCTCACACACACAGTCACGCGACCGAGGAGCGGGTCCCCTGTGACCTCACACACACAGTCACGTGACCGAGAAGCGGGTTCCGTGACCTCACACACACAGTCACGTGACCGAGAAGCGGGTCCTCTGTGACCTCACACACACAGATTTTACTTTCAGTGAATAATCCAAATTTCTTTTAATTTACCCGAAACTAGATTTATGTTTGCTGCCCAGACTGTGGGAAAAAATGAGGTTGTCACCTGGATAGATTACCATGACCTTTTCTAGGAGCTGTCTGAAGAGATTGTTAGCAGGCCACTGCAAGACGCCAGAGGATTACATCAACCGAATAGTATAAGTAGTCACAGAGCCCAACTCCAGTCCTGAAATTCTTGTGCATAGCACAGTGGTTTCCAAACTTTTTTGAATTACGGCGCCCTAGAATATCAGAATTTTTTTCACGGCACCACTAGGCCAAAAATTTCTTATTGAGAAATTTAGAAATAAATATTACATTAAGTAGATCACGTTTATATGTCATCCTTAGGGTCAGTTGTGTGGTGAGGGACAAGATTTGCTTCTGTTTGGCCTCATATTTTATGACTGGCAGCCACCAGCACTGGTTTTACCTATTATATTGACCATGAATAATATGAATTGGTCCTGGACCATCAACCCAGTGCACCCCTGCAAGTGTCCCGAGGCACCCCAGGGAGCCACGGCACACAGTTTGGTTTTCCAGCTGCACTCTTCTCCTGATACAGGAGACTTTTATAATTGCCAACGTTCTATCTGAAGAATCTTCGGCATATAGCATAGGAATAATAAGCGAAAGGTCATATTTTTATTTTTACTTTCATGCTATAAATACTCCCAACCTGACACCCCACCCACCCAAAGTGGGGAATGTCTGAAAATTGCTGGGTGTATCTATTCCGGGGGTATGGGACTCAGGGTTGACACCACTTGGTCGACACACCAAGGTCGACGCCTGAAATAGGTCGACATGGGTAAAAGGTCAACTTGAACAAGGTCGACGTGGAAAAAGGTCGACATAAGTTTTTATGTTTTTTGGGTGTCATTTTCTCCGTAATGTGACCAATTAGTGCACCATGTTCACTCGCCATGCTTCGGGCAAGGTGCCTCGCTCCGCTACCGCTGCACTTAGACCAGGCTGCCGTTCCCAATTGTAGTCCACGTGGATTGGAAAGTATGAAAAAGTTCAAAAAATGTAAACATTTTTTAAAAACTCATGTCGACCTTTTAGCATGCTGACCTTGTTCATGTCGACCTATTTCAGGTGTAGACCTAAGGTGTGTCGACCTTATTGGTGTTGGCCTGGAGTCCGGATACCCTGTTCCGGAGCGAACAATTTACAGGTTGCGCATCTGAGATCTAAGTATATCTGACTCTTGTCCTTCTAACTTTGTAGAACCTTCTGGACCATGGCTTGTGGGCTTTAGGTGCAGGGAGAAGGAATGATAAGTAGCGAGCAAGACAATGCATGGGTGTACCCCCAACACCACAGACGAGGTAAGTCGCCTCCTGATCTTACGCCCAGAGATACCTACATCAGACCTTTGTGTGCCCTGATTGGCCAGATTCAGAAGCAGCTGAGAATTTATGATCGTCATTTTTAAGCCATGTTTCTGGTAGGAATTGCTCTTATTGCATTAGTCTGTGTTGTTGTTATATAGGACGGTGTAATACTACAGAGGAATAGAAAAGTAGGGCAAATTAATGGTCATACAGATTCAGAAAAGGATTTGCTATCATGGTAAAGGTCTTATCTCTAACCAGGCCTGGACTAGAGGAACTTTATGGGACTGAGAAGCATGGTTACCATTCTTGAAGACCTCAACCCTTTGTATAAAAGGACCATAAGGAATATTTCTCCCATGTCAGGAGCCTGTGTGAATTAAGCAGTGTCCCCTTGGTTCCTACTGACCTATGGAATCTAGGTGAAGGTCACCTTGACACTAGAGAGGAGCCCCACATCATTAAGTAATAGTTATAAATGGCTGATGTAAACCAGCTCCTGGGGCAGTGTCACCTGGGTAAGTTGGAGTAAGAGTGTAGGAGAAGTGCGAAGGCCTAATTCACCACCCAAGCAATGGAAAGCACAATGTCCAAAAAGAACAACAAATACCCCCATGTTGTGACACTGTCACTTCCACCCTCTTCTAGAACTATTACTGCCCTAGGATCTTATAATGAGGCCAGTGGACCAACCTCTGACCATCGCCCTTTCTTACTGAGCTCTAATTCTCACGTCAAACTCCTCTAAGATTTCAGATCTTGACATTGTGAATGTGTCGACATTCTGCCAGTCGTTAATATGTTACCTGTAGACATTTCATCAATGTGGATATCATTACTCTCAACACTGTGGTGCCAACATAATGCAAACTTGCCTACTCCACCGGAATAGCCGGGAGGCTCCCAAAAATCTGGTGAAGCTCTCGGTCCCAAGGGAAAGTGGGCAAGTCTCCCACAGCCACCCACCATCCACTTACCCAGTAAAGAGGGGGCAGCCATTAAGTCGGCAACTATGCATTATGTTTGTCAGTGTTGTGAATGTAGCCCTTATGATTGCATCTCTACAGAAGCCCAGTCGAGATGGTGGATTGGCAGCAGTGATGTCACTGGGGGGGATGCAGGCTGCACCGGGTGACACCATCTGAGGGGGCGACACCAAAACAGCTGAGCTACTCTGCTATTTTGTCTTCACTCCCTCGGATGGTGTCAAGGTGCAGCCACACGGCATGGGGAGACTGGAGAGAGGCTGGGGGCTACCCAGCGGCTGCTTGAGCACTGGACGAGCCCCCAATGTGACGAGAACACGGGTGTAATATATGGCCACGCCTCCTTTCCTATGCACCACAGACTGGCAGGGTAGTGGCTCCTCATTGGAAGCTCTTTTTCAATCAGGACCAGCATTCCCCGGGGGAGAAAATACCCGTTTGATGAGTTACTAGCAGAGTGCGCTTCCAATGGTAAGCCACTGCCAATGAAGTCAATGCACGGCTCACTTCAAGTGGGGGAATTTACTGGGGTGCCGCAGCCCTTCAGCCGCTAGGTAAAATCTGCCACTGGTTATAAATGTAAAAATAAATAAATAAATAAAACATCCCTTATGATACTAGAATTCTACTATTACCTTCTGCTCTTGCTATAAATAAATGTAATGTAGGGAACAGAACCAAGAATTTGCAAAACTGTGCATCTGTAATTAGCGGCTTCTGTTTCTGGCTTCATATGTTCTGTACACAATGGAACTCGCCCACTGGGAAACAGTCAATGTAATGTCTCTGTAGGGAGATATCTAAATGCTTCATTTGGTAATAAGACCGTGCATATAACGGGTTATGATTTAGCACACAGTATTAGCATTTGCCAGGGATACTGGTTTATTTGTGGGGCACAAGTTGACTTATTGTTACAAAGAGATTCGTCAGCTTATTAGGATATATACTTCATGCAATTAGGCATGTTCATTATCTTCCTAGGTACGATGATGGATGTGATTGAAGTTTCTGAAACTGATTTTGCTGTCTTATTCCCCATTTATGACATAACAGGACTGGCAAAGAACCTACAGTGTTCTTCAGAAGTGCTGCAACGTTTATGCAATGGAACTGCAAGAAGATTTTAATTGTGCACAGTGGAAATGACTGCGATCGGCACTGTGACCAGGCAGAACAGGATGAGAGTGACATTAGACTTATTGGATGGGAATCTTGACTAAATATTTCCGATGACTCACAAGAGATGATTAATCAGGCTTGGCCAGAGGTTCTCAAACGCGGTCCTCAAGGTACGCCAATGGCCCAGGTTTTAAGTACAGTATATGCAGGCTTGGCCACAGGTGACTTAATTAGGACCTCAGTCAATTTGATTTAACCATCTGTGCTGAGCTATGGATATACTGAAAACCTGGACCGTTGGGGTGCCTCGAGGACTGCGTTTGAGAAACTCTGGCTAAACACATAATAATAGAAGTAGAAAAAAAAATGAGTGAGACGGATCATGGAGTTTGCTTGGTTAGGACACAAATACTTTATGGCATTCTGTTTATGTTTCTGCTTGTCATGCTTACTCCGTCTTCAAATCACCATCATCGGAGTGCGGCGATCAGCATATCACGTCGGCATCGGGGAATTGGCGAATAGATGTATGGCCCACGTTAGGCATACGTGTACAGTAATAAAGTGACCAAACAATGGGGGTTATTCCGATTTGATCGCTCGCTAGCTGTTTTTAGCAGCCGTGCAAACGCTATGCCGCCTCCCACTGGGAGTGTATTTTAGCTTAGCAGAAGTGCGAACGAAAGGATCGCAGAGCGGCTACAAAATATTTTTGTGCAGTTTCAGAGTAGCTCCAGACCTACTCATCGCTTGCGATCACTTCAGACTGTTCAGTTCCTGTTTTGACGTCACGAACACGCCCTGCGTTTTTCCTGCCACGCCTGCGTTTTTCTGAACACTCCCTGAAAACGGTCAGTTGACACCCAGAAACGTCCATTTCCTGTCAATCACTCTGCGGCAGCCAGTGCGACTGAAAAGCTTCGCTAGCCCTTGTGTGAAACTACATCGGCCGTTGTGAAAGTACGTCGCGCGCGCACATTGCACCGCATACGCATGCACAGAAGTGCCATTTTTTGCATCATCGCTGCGCTTCCAACATTTTCTGCTAGCAATAAACTCGGAATGACCCCCAATATGCGCCACTTAATTTGCAAGAAAGCCAGTTGAAACGGGTGTGGTATGCAAGGTCAACCACACTTAGGTCGAACACTATTGGTTGACAGTAACTAGGTCACGTGAAGACTGCAAGGACAGGTGGGAGACAGTCCAGACTGAGATAGATAAATAATTAACTTAATATATTATTATTTTTCCATCTCTGTAGTGAGTCTTCACATCCTCCAGAGAGGTATGTGAGGAGTAGGTAACCGTGGCAGATACACCTCCCCTGACACCAGGAATAGGAACATACTACATACGCCCTTTACACTTTCAGCCGGCAAATTCTTATTTAACGCCGTGAAGTCGCCAGTGCAGCCGTATAAACATGACCCATTCCACCAGTGTAATAATATGCTGCTCCTGTTAATCCCAAATTCTATTCCAGCTGCTATAATTTGGGTAAAAAATAAATTATTTAACGACACATCTCGGGTTATTAGATAATCTGTGTTAAAAGTGGTTTTTTTTTACACCAATTATCTTCAATTCAGCCCAAATTGCAGAACGTGGGGAGTGATACAACAGAATGAGAACATTATCACATGGGTGCAGTGACCCGCATTGCAGGGCCAGATTACAATGGGCCCAATGGGACTACAGCTCCAGGCCTCCACATAAAAATAACAAGCCACCCGGTCAGCCATATATCATAAGTATTTATATTGTATTTCTATTTTCCTAACAAAATGATGCAATTTCTCTACATTTATGCATTTAGGGAGACATTGGGGCTGACAGTGCAGGGGGTGTACATGGCACTGGTCACACCCACATTGTGCTGGCCACACCCAAACTGTACTAGACACACCCACACTGCATTAGTCACTCCTACACAGCACTGCCCACACCCACACATCACTGGCCAAACCCACACAGCACTGAACACACAGCCCCTCTGCTTCTCACAATAGATCCTTGATCGCTGCAATCCCGGGTCCATGTGGCCTGTAATCTGGCACTGCCACATTGTAATTTCGCATAATGATGACATGTACCGCTACGGCCTGATCCACGTACATGAAAGCACATTACCAGTATCTGCTGTGAGGAACAAGTGACTCCCTATATGCAGAGCAGCCACCATACTCAGAGCTATCCTACTGTACAATAACATGGCATTTGTTGTGTATAAGGCACTGAGACAGTTATAGGCCACCAGCCAATAGATGCATAGCTCCCATTATTCCTGGTTTTATAGTAGGGACACCTGTCTCTAATGCTATTATACCACACCTGCAAATCGATAGGTTGTGCTTAATTTTCCCCTAAGGTTGCTCGGTTATGGGGAATAACTTGGCCCATGGAGTACAGAAGGTTGAACCTCAATTACGAGACCTGAAATTAGGTGCAACGTTCATGCACACCTCAAACATGTGGCCAGTGAAATTAGGTGCCACGTTCATGCACACCTCAAACAAGTGGCCAGTGAGATTAGGTGCCACATTCATGGACACCTCACACCTGCGGACAGTCAGATTAGGTGCCACGTTCATGCACACCTCAAACAAGTGGCCAGTGAGATTAGGTGCTATGTTCATGGACACCTCAAACATGTGGCCAGTGACATTAGGTGCCACGTTCATGGAAACCTCACACCTGTGTCCAGATTAGGTGCCACGTTCATGCACACCTCAAACAGGTGGCCAGTGAGTTTAGGTGCCACGTTCATGCACACCTCAAACATGTGGCCAGTGACATTAGGTGCCACGTTCATGGAAACCTCACACCTGCGGAAAGTCAGATTAGGTACCACGTTCAGGCACACCTCAAACATGTGGCCAGTGAGTTTAGGTGCCACATTCATGCACACCTCAAACATGTGGCCAGTGAGATTAGGTGCCACGTTCATGGAAACCTCACACCTGCAGACAGTCAGATTAGGTGCCACGTTCATGTACACCTCAAACATGTGGCCAGTGAGATTAGGTGCCACGTTCATGCACACCTCAAACATGTGGCCAGTGAGATTAGGTGCCACGTTCATGCACACCTCAAACATGTGGCCAGTGAGATTAGGTGCCACGTTCATGCACACCTCAAACATGTGGCCAGTGAGATTAGGTGCCACGTTCATGCACACCTCAAACATGTGGCCAGTGAGATTAGGTGCCACGTTCATGCACATCACCATTACACAGTAAACTGTTTGCTGGCAGGACAGAGAAGCAATGTTTGGTGTTTCACTAGCCAGGGAGGTGCAGGGGCAGCAACTATAGGAGTGCATAATGACTTTAAGTTCTGTCCTTTCATTTGAATCCAGTTTATTGTGGTATAAATGATACAGGAATCTGAGTGATGCATCGCTGGAATAATGAAGAATTACCACTGCCTGCCGCACAATATAACTCAAACATCGTACTACCGATAGTCAGAATATTGGATTCAAGTTCCCTCCTCCTCTTACGATGTGTAACTAATGTAGATCTGCACCAAAAGTGCAATTTTCTAGGCTACGAATGAGTAGAGAAGACCCCCGGAGCCATCGCAAACTCATACCCAACTGTGTACACATTAGCGGGCTGTACCCATCTACGGAGAACATTGAAGCTAAGGGTTCCTCTATGGCTACGCAGGCTGGCCACAGCAATGGCGGCTCAGACGCCATGTATTTGCACGTACGCTCATGAATCCATCGGCAGATTCACACCCCGAAAATTGCCATGACACTCCTACGTTTTCCCAAGCACTCCCCTTTAACTCCCCGTTACCACCTCCAAACGGCCACTGCCTGTCAATCACTCTAATGGCCCCTACACACTGGCAGATAACACTGAACGATATGAACGTTCATATTGTTCAGTGTGGCGTCACCAGCGATGAACGATGCGTGGCCCTGCGCTCGTTCATCGCCGGTGCCCCGTCGCTTATGCATGCAGGCCAATATGGACAATCTCGTCCATATTAGCATGCACTGCTATGGAGCCAGGTGACAAGGGGAGTGAAGAAACTTCACTCCCCCCGTTACTCCCCCCCCCCCCCCATGCCACCATGTCGCCCGCCGGCTGTATCGGCCGTCGGGCAGCTCGGCGGCGGGTCGACAAGTGTGTAGGGCCCTTAAGTTCTTAGTGCGATCGCAGCATGTGCGCAGTCCGCCAATAACCGCTCGTTGCATGAACATCGGCCATTGCATACAAACATGAAGGTGCAAAGGGAAGGGAGAGCGAATAAAGGGTGGGGGCTGCTATATTGTAAAACGGATTATGGTAATAAGTGAGTGGGAAGACGCCTGAATACGTGGAGACTATGCAGCGATCAGTCTTACGTTAATGCCTGTGGGTATTACTGTAAATGTATTATTAATAAAAGGAAATGCAATATATAATGAAAATAATACATGTAATGAAAACAAGTGAGCATGAAGCCACCAAGAGTGATAGATCAGTGATGCAATGGCAGACAGTATATAGTTTGGCGATCCGGATCAGTATATACTTGCCATATGTGGTGCCTGTAATCAGGGCCGGATTAAGTCTTGGGAGTGCCCTGATAGACGGTGGAGTATGAATATTATATTGTGCTTACCTCCCAACATGTCCCATTCCAGGAGGGACAAAATGCTCTCTATCTGGACTCCCCACTTAATATATGATTGGCGTCACCTGTGTTGAACTATTTAACTGATAAGGTAGTTTCAACACAGGTGATTGCAATCATAAATTAAGAAGGAAGTCCAGGTAGAGAGCATGTTGTCCCTCCTGGAATGGGTCATGGTGGGAGGTATGGATTGTGTATATTAAATGTAAACCAATGGTGTATATTAGTTTTAACTAATAGTTTAATAATGCCTGGGTACTGTTTATAGCTTCACCTAACTGAAAGACAACTATTTTATTTATTTTTTCTTGTAGAGGAACAAAGACAACTTAACCTTAAAATACACATAGAAAAATAAAATAATTTATCTTGTCAAAAATAGCAGCAGCCTCTGTACTACTTACACACTGGGACAGGACTCAGGAGGTCTCTCTGTGTGTGTCTCTATCTCTAGACCCATATGGTTTAGTTGCATAACAGTTTATACATGACTCAGAAACCCAGGGCAGGAGGAGGAGAAGCTGGGATCCCTGTGTCACTTACAGCCAGTGGTGCAAGTAGAAAAAATGTCTTATAGGTACTCTGTGTGTGTGCGCGCCTAAGGCGTGCGTGCCAAAAAATTAGCATTGCCAAATGAAAATGAGCCAATGAAACTGGGGTCATGATACAAATATGGGCGGGCCAGATACACATATGACCCCAATAGTGCCAGATATACATTGCCCTAGAGTGCCAGATACACATTGCCCCAGAGTGCCAGATACACAAATGTGCCAGATACACAAATGCCCCCCACAGTGCCAGATACACAATTGCCCCCACAGTGCTAGTTACACATTGCCCCACAGTGCCAGATACACAAATGCCCCCACAGTGCCAGATACACAAATGCCCCCACAGTGCCAGATATACATTGCCCCCACAGTGCCAGATATACATTGCCCCAGAGTGCAAGATACACAAATGCCCCCACAGTGCCAGATACACAAATGCCCCTACAGTGTCAGATATACATTGCCCCACAGTGCCAGATATATAAATGCCCCCACAGTGCCAGATACACAAATGCCCCCACAGTGCCAGATATACATTGCCCCCACAGTGCCAGATATACATTGCCCCAGAGTGCCAGATACACAAATGCCCCCACAGTGCCAGATACACAAATGCCCCTACAGTGTCAGATATACATTGCCCCACAGTGCCAGATATATAAATGCCCCCACAGTGCCAGATACACAAATGCCCCCACAGTGCCAGATATACATTGCCCCCACAGTGCCAGATATACATTGCCCCAGAGTGCAAGATACACAAATGCCCCCACAGTGCCAGATACACAAATGCCCCTACAGTGTCAGATATACATTGCCCCACAGTGCCAGATATATAAATGCCCCCACAGTGCCAGATACACAAATGCCCCCACAGTGCCAGATATACATTGACCCCACAGTGCCAGATATACATTGACCCACAGTGTCAGATATACATTGCCCCACAGTGCCAGATATACATTGACCCACAGTGTCAGATACACAAATGCCCCCAAAGTGCCAGATATATATTGCCCCACAGTGCCAGATATAGAAATGACCCCCACAGTGCCAGATATACAGCGCCCCCCCCCCCCCCCTCCTCTGCTCACCGCTGCCTCTTGTTTCTGCTGTGTGAGGGGAGGAGAGCGCAGCGCCTCTCCTGCCCCTCAATGCTCGTGAGTGAAGTCCAGTCTCTGCAGCTCCAGTGGCGGGTATCTCAAATGATGCGCCGGTTCGTTAGCCAATCAGAGCTCGCAGACCAGAAGCCAATCAGGAGCCATGGCTAGCAAACCGGTGCTTTATGAGATTCACCCCGCCGCCGCCACAGCCGCCGGAGACTGGACAATCCATCCCAGAGAATTGAGGGTCTGGAGAGGCGCTGCGCTGAGCTCTCCTCCCCTCACACAGCAGCCAGCGGGAGGCAGGTATGGTGGACGGCCCGGCGGTATGGCTTACCGGCTGGAAATTTCTTACTGGTACGCTGTACCGCCCCATACCGCACTGCTTACAGCTCTCTCCACCCTCCTATCTCTCCTCTGGTCAGAAAGCTTCTGTCGGTAGTTTAAGAAACATGATATTCCTGTGTCTCTGCCTGCACTGCATAGTGGCTGCTGGTTCTGCCTGCTGGCATTCTGGCTGCTGGTTCTGCTGCTGCTTAAGAGGGAAAGCTAGTCATGTCAGTGTGCTCTGGACGGGGGACCCCCTGACAAAGGGGAGCCCGGGTACAGTATGCCCTGCATCTCTCCCCCCCCCCCCCCCCCACACCTCCTTAATCTGGCTATACCTGTAATCTTACAGATCCTCATATAGGATGAACAGGAACTCACTGCGGAGCCTTAAATGGAAAATAATAACCCAAAAATTAGCGCGCCTACCGAATATGGGCCTGGTTATTAGTGGCACGCTATACTGATTGAGCGATTATCGGTGGTCTGCGCATGCATCACTGCTGCAGTCGCATGCATGGCAATTGAATTGCGATTATACTGTAGATGCGTTGAGAATTCGCTCACAAGTGATTGGAAGCAACTGTTTTGTGGGCGGTACCGTGGAGTGACGACATAAACGTAGGTGTCCCGCAACCATTTTCATGGCATGTCTCAGGTAGCGCCTGCGATCCTGTACGCAGATAAAATGGCTCCAGCGTCTCAGTTATGGGGGCAATGCTGCGCGACCACAGACACACTGAGGGAGTTGTTAGCATGAAGGTCTGTGGTTAGTTCTCCAAGATGTTTGGAACAACTTCCCTGCCAAGTTCCTTCAAAAACTGGGTGCAAGTGTACCTAGAAGAATTGATGCTGTTTGAAGGCAAAGGGTGGTCACACCAAATACTGATTTGATTTAGATTTCGCTTCTGATCATTCACTTTGCATTTTGTTACTTGATAAAAATAAAATATTAACACTTCTAATTTTAAAAGCATTCATACTTTGCAGCATTTTTTCCACACCTGCCTAAAACTTTTGCACAGTCCTATATATATATATATATAATGTCATTTGCGGACCGCAACTCCCTCAAAAAATGCAATAATGCTCCGGTGCCCTCTATCATGGATAAAACAC
Organism: Pseudophryne corroboree; assembly: GCF_028390025.1. NCBI lineage: Eukaryota > Metazoa > Chordata > Amphibia > Anura > Myobatrachidae > Pseudophryne > Pseudophryne corroboree. The sequence goes on from NC_086450.1 coordinate 500,482,635, forward strand.
AATGTAAAGAAGGTAGCGGCACTCAGAGGCTGTAATGGTCAAAACTTGTATTCCACAAAGATACCAACGTTTCGGGGAACAAAACGTCCCCTTTGTCAAGATGAACAGCATGCTGTTCACCTTGACAAAGGGGACGTTTTGTTCCCCGAAACGTTGGTATCTTTGTGGAATACAAGTTTTGACCATTACAGCCTCTGAGTGCGGCTACCTTCTTTACATTGTATATATATATATATATATATATATATATATACATACATAATTATTTACTTATTGCAGGCATATTCTTTCCATCAGTAAAACAGAACATTTGATGCACATGCACTTAAAATAGCAGCTTTACTTTATCTGATACCCCTTTCACACCACACAAATAACTCGGTATCGACCCGTGTCGACACGGGTCAGTGTGCGGTGTGAAAGCGCCAAGTCCGAATTTCCGGGTCGCCTGACCCGGTAATTCAATCCAGGTTATAAGCAGTGTTATTCCCGGGTTGAATATCGGGTCAGTGGCTGCATAAACGGATTTGACCCGGGACCCGTTTACTAGATAGGGAGAGGCGGCGCAGAGATGAGCTCATCTCCCAGCGCCACCCCCGCCGCTAGCTCCGCCCCCCGCCGCTATGGCAATCGACGAAGCCAGCAAAAGGGGTAGGAGAGTCTCCAATGCCGGATCCCACCTGGGAAGGACCCGTTTCCAATTCCCGGGTGGGATCCGGCATTAGAGATGTGAAAGGGGTATAAGATATATGGGAGTGGGAATGTATATGGGGGTAGAAACGTTATAGCCTATGAGACACGGGCACTGTTGTTTCACGAGCAATCATTTAAAAGGCAAAACCAGGTATTTAAAAAAAAAACTTTGATTTGCAAAGCACCAGTCACCTACACATGTAAACATACTTCCCAACACCGGGAAATTATAAATTGGTACACGTATAGGGTTGCTATAACCTATGCAGGGGGTGTGTCCATAACACAGGCGTGTACCACTCTACAGGGGCATGCCTAGCGCTTCCAAAGCACTAGGATGCCCCAACACTCTCTTCCCTCCCTTGAATAAATCAATTGGGACCGCCTTGCCTAAATTGGGACGGTTGGGAGAGATGCATTAGAAGCAGACATTCTGTAGAACAAAACAATATTCATTTATCTCACCTGCGAAGAAGGTGTCCTGTCCTAGAAAGTCTTTCTTCATGACAGCCTGGTGAACGAGCTGCTCCAGGGAGACTGGGTCTGAGCGCCCCAGGGGTGATGTGTGCAACAACTCGGGATTTTCTGTGGCCTCCTCATCCAGCAGCGGCAGTCCTGTGGGGCCGAATCCAAAGACTGTGTTACTCTGTAAACATGTAGACTCTCTGTCCTTTCATCCATTTACCCATTATCCCTGCTATGCTCCCCCTTATACAGCCGTACTTAGGGCTTATTCATACCCGGACTCAGACATGTTTTGGAGGCAACTGACTGCTATTTTTTCTATACACACACTGGCACCGCGGTGTGCATGCGATGCGATGGTGCTGCGGTCCCGCTCACAGTGTGGTGCTAGCTGCAGCCTGATTGTCAGGCTTGGGGGTTGAGATGCAGAGCGTGCTGAAGCCAGTGACTGCCTCGGCGGATGCAGATTCTCTGGCCACGGCAACTTAACGGTGGCGGGCAACCTGAGGATCATTAGAGTTGCCCAGATGCCCAATGGCAAATGCAGAACAGGTTCTGTGTGATAGCTCACAGTCCCCCCTTAGCCACAGCATGAATACGGTGTTTGGGGAGGGGCGGTAACCTGGACCGTTCTACAAATTGGGGGTGTGATGCCCAGGGTCTGCATCTTTAGACGCAGACTTCCTAGATCCGGCAGAAGGGATCCAACGGCCAGTCTGAGTAAGCTTTGGCTTACGCGGCCTGGGCGAGAGCTGCAACCATCGGTGGCGACGGTGATCTGATGCCGCATCTTTGGACGCAACACTGGGATCGCAGATGCTGGATTTTTCCTACAGGCGCCTCCTGCTGCATTAGAATATTTATTGTACGTATTGCACAGCCGCTTCCCTGCGCCTGTGCAATACCAACCTCATCAGAGTCATTTCCAGAGTACGTACACTGACATAGACACCTGTAATGCTTCCAGTGTGCTCAGTGTCCCTGTCACCATACTGCATTGGAGGCTGGCATGTTGTTGGCTGTACTCTTATTTATGGGAGTGCAGCTTATCGGTTCCCTAGTTATTAGTGACATCATAAGGCAGTTTGTGATGTTCCTGGGAGGCCGGGGGGGAGGCTCCACCCACAAAATGGCTGGTCCCACTTTGAGTAAGTTGACTGATAATATACTGTAAAATGAATATTAGATTTCTAGTGTGTGTATGTCACCTGTATCCATATTATCCCCTGCAGACACACTTAGGGGCAGATTCATAAAGATGCGGGTTTAACGCGCAGTTAAAGTTCTGGGTTTAGGCAATTTCCCGGCAGCTAATGTACAATAACCCATAGATTCCACATTAAGTGCCCAGAATCCATAGGTTACCATGCGCGACAAGCCCCAGGGGTTACATTTAACGCAGATATTTCCTTACAACTCTTGCGGCTGTGAGGAAAGATCCACATTAAGTGCACCATCTGTGGCGAAATGCGTGGGACAGCGCTAACTGAGTAGCTCAAGGTAGAATCTGCTCCTTGATTTCTCTCCCTCTCTCCCCCTCTTTCACCATCTTTTTCTTTATCTCACTCTCTATTACTCTATTACTATCAGTAAATATTTGCGGCAAATTCTCAGAAAACACCCATTTTCTACTGGGTTAGCCGTAAATATTTTGTATCACTAATAAGTATGACAGAGGAACCGCAGCAGATATCTCTCCATTTCCGACAGCAGCTGCAGCCACCATAGCTTTCCCCTTTTCGGCATTTGTTCCTCGCAGCTGACGCCGTCTGAAGATGGCATTAACCCGTTGTAACCTATGGGCTTCATATTGCAAAATTAGCCGGCATAGGGTTCCTCCGGAACCCTCTCCAGAAATGGTCGCCGCGCATGTGTGGTCAGTAGATCATGCATGCACAGGAGTCCCGCTACCACTCTGAGCACATCGCAGGGACCGTCCATGCAGGTGCTCTTTCGTACATGGCGTCAGGATAATCGCAACTGCAATGCTATTCTGTAATATCGCGGCCAGGTCACCGAGCATCCGATCAGTGATAAATAGGCCTCTATTTTTTTTCCACCCTCACTCTGCGTCCCAGTCTCTCTCTCTCTCTCTCTGTCTTCCCCTACTCCCTTCTCTTCTTCCTCCTTATCTGTTTCTCTATCCCTCTGTCTCTCGCCTGTTGTTGCTATCGTTCTCCCTGCCTCTTTCTCTGTCTCTCTCTCTCTTTCTCTTTTCTATATCCCCCTCCTCTTTCTCTCTCTCTCTCTCAGGCATGGTAGGGACACAACACAAGGCAATAAGGCAGCGCTGGGTGGAGGTGACATATATATTATGACAGAGGAGGCGAGAATAAATAGGGAGGGGGGCACAGAAAGCAATAAGAGGTGTATACTAAAGAGTGAGGAGACAGGAGTAGGCTAGAAGACAAGTCAGCAATGAAGATATGATTGAAGAGACAGGATTGGGATGATCAGCCGTGATTAAATTATCTGTCACAGAGGTGACGGCAGGGCGGAATACTGCAAGATAACCTAACTCCTGGGAGACAGGCCCAGTGAGAGACAGGCACGTTACACTGTCTGCTCCTGGTGTGTACAGCCACCGTTTAACTCTGTCCTGGCCGCACAGGCCTGCAGCGTATCCCAACTCCCCCCAGCAACCACATGCAACCAGCCACGCAGAGCGGCGATGCTGTTCGCCAACCACCCTATCACCAGCTCCCTGTCTGTACATCTATTTATATATGTACCCATACATCCTAATGCAATAACCACACATGCTGTGTATTGCCAACGCATGACTAGAAGACGATAGATTTCCATGCACATATAATACGGTAATAGGCATCAATATGCAACAGAGTATTCACAAAGACAAAAGAAGCCACTGGCCTTTTTTTCCCACTGTGCTGCAAGCATTATAGGCATGAGCGAAAACCAATGTATACTGCGTGTTCTAATGCACATACCACATACACAAATATTTATATATATATATATTAATGTGTGTATAAATATATATATATATATATATATATATGTATATATATATATATATACACACAACACACACACACACACACACACACACACACACACACACACACACACACACACAATGAACATTATGTATATATAAAGCCCCAGATCTAATAGGAGAAAAACATTGGAAGTACCTAGCGACAGATTCATGTACATTATTGATCTATGCCCCCTACTAAAACCTCCCACGATCCATAGATACACAGCTGAATGCATATATTTATGAACATACCAATCTGTATTCGGTCACATGTGTTTGTGTGTCAGTATGTTAGCCCCCTGCCCCCACCCCTGTACATGATGCAAAGGATTGCTATGTATGTTCTGTGCAGTGCATGATGCATTAAAAATATGATTTATACATCTAGGCTCCCCCATGCACACTCATGTATCACTGCAGCACTCTGCTGGGTCCCAGCCATGCCCCTCACCTTGCACAGAAGCCAGGATCAGCAGCACCGTGGAGAAAGCATGAAGAGCCGGCATCCTGCAGTCTACCCTAGCCAGGGCTCTCTCCTTGCAGTGGCTGTGTACCCAGGGAGATGGAGCAGCGCTGGTCCCTGACTGTGCAGTCTGCTGGAGGATGCTGCGATGCTCAGATACACCTCCTTGTGTCTTATGGGAAAGGTGCAGCTTTCTCCCACCTACAAGATCAAGTCCCCCTCCCTTCTCCTGCCCCCCTTGGCTAGGGGGGGATCTTGGCTGAGGGTCCCCCTGCTAGAGCAGATCTCCAGTCCTGCAGGGGTGCTGTTGTGGTATTGAGGGGGGTGCTCTGACAGCTGAAGGGGCTTCTGTACCCAAGAGCTGAATCAATATGACTTTTAGGAGGTGGAGAGGAGGGGGAGGGACAGGAAACGTGTAGCCAGATGGGACCCAGACCAAATCGTGTCCCCTGTGGGGATAGGGACAGGGGTGTCTGTTAACCCTTCAGGGAGAAGCCTTGGATGACATTGGACCCTTGTGTGGCTAGAGCAATGTGTCAGGATGACTCAGGGTAAGATTTGGACCCTAGTCTCTAATGTCCACAGGCCTGGCCCTTTTTGCCCTGTCATTGTTACACTGCTGAATGCTTTCTTCTCATCTCATAGTTGCCCCAGAGGGGGGTTATTGTGTCTGAAATCTGCCACATGCCTCTGAGTCAGGTTATAGTTACAGTGTATCTGTGCGTTCCATGCAGTCTCTGTTTCAGCACCAGGCCCGGCGGACAGCTCCCTTCTCTCACTACAGGGGCGGCTAAGGGAACTTGTGGCTCACAGTTCCTATGGGACTAGCAGCAACGTGGCTTGCCTGCCACAGCACCTGCTGGGACTTGTAGTTCCAGTGCAGGTTCTGTAACCCTGCATTTTTGCCCAAATATTTTAGGGTTACTCATTTGCTGTTCATATGGGGAGACAGTGGCAGGCCTTTTCAGCATGTTGGGCCTGGCAAGAGTTAGGAGATGTGTAGACTATAGTCCCCATTTTTATCCTTCTTTTTGCATAGTAGGGAATAATGTTTTTCTGCTATTATGTTTTCTTTGTCCACACTGTTACCTATGTCTCTTCCAAATATCTCCCATCTCCCCCTCCTCTTTCTGTCACTCCATCTAAGTGTTCTCCATCACTCCTTTACCTTCTGCTCCCCCCCCCCCCCCCCCTCCCCATACTCTCCCTGTGCCCTCTCGCTCTCTCTCCTCCCCCCTACATAACTCTCTCCTCCCCCCTCTCTCCTCCCTACTCTCTGCATTGCAGGCTCTGCTAGGCACTGGGATCATTACCACTACCACAGAATATTCTATCAGAGGATGAGGAGAGACCCACACAGAGGGGAGATAGAAGAGACAGACAGATAGAGACAGACTGGAGGAGAGAGTCCGGGGAGGGGGAGCAGCCTGAGTGAGATATACAGGGAGACGTACAGTCACACTCGCACAGCGAGCTGACACATTGGTACCGACATACGTATCACGTAACACATTCTGCACCAACATTTCCTTCTTCGCAAGACAGTACCCGGATGTCACACTCATACACACTTATGTATATGTATATATATATATATGTATATACACACATATATAATACATATAAATATATATATATATATATATATATATATATATAAATACATACATAGATAAGATATTTTTATATATGTCTTCATACACCTTTCCTTTTTTGCACCACATGGCATGAGACACTTGGCGCAACTTAGACTATCCACCACGGGCAGTGGTTCCTGGACTATTGTACTTTGTCCTGCATGCAAAGTAGCTTATAGTGTCCTAGGCACTTAGGATTAGTTTTGTTATAAAGTAGCAGATTAAGCGCAATGATGCATTGTGTGATATAGTATTATTATCAGGGGCGGAACTAACATGGCTGCAGCAGGGCCCCGTGGGGTCTAAGGGGCCCACCGCTGCCCAGACCAGCATTGAGTTTTCCCCTGGCTTGCCACCTTACCATTTTGATCAATGTCTGAAGACTGGCCCACCACTGGGAGCAGGATGGGTTCCACCTCCTAAACAACCTGCCCCTTATCACAGGGAGGTGGGGCTGAGCTTGTGCGTCTGCAGCTGCATCAGCGTGCCATTTGAGCGGGCTGAAAAGGGACCGCCCCCTATTAGCGGCGATGATCACTGCCATGCATTGCCTCTTATTCACAGACAAGCTCTCTGTGAATTAGAGGCAGCTCATGGCCGGTGTATCTGGTGATTCCGAAGCCTACCTGAGTGAGTGCTAATCTGCGCAAAGCTCGGGGGGCGTGGCCCCCTCTCACAGACAGAACAGAGGCTGCTGCTTTCCCCCCTCCACCAAGGAACATCCCCCCCATTCTCTGCACCCGTGTCACCAACTACCTCTCCCAGTCACCATTATGAATGTGACATATTATGTACTTGGGGTGGGACAAAGGAGGTGGGCCCAAAGCATATTTTTGCACCTGCCCCCAGTACTCACAAGTTCCGCCACTAATTATTATTATTACTACCAGTTATTTATATAGACATATTCTGCAGCGCGTATACAGACAATATTTGCCCATTCACTTTAGTCCCTGCCCCAATAGAGCTAAATAAGGCAGGGCTCTCTCGGATTGGTCCACAAACCAAATGTATGGTGAAAAGCCCACTTTTTAAGCTACTATAATGACAGCTGACTCTGTCCCCTACCACTGATCTGCATCAATATTCCATGGGCATTAGGGATAAAGAGGGACATGTAATAAGCAGTTATAAAAGTGAAGAAGTGATTCAGTGGAGAAGTTGCCCACGTCAACCAATCAGCTGCTCTGTAGGCTTTTATAGGTTGCAACTTATAAATGTTATGTCACCACTGATTGGTTGCCATGGGCAACTTCTCCACTGGCTCACTTCTCCACTTTTATCTCTGCTTAGTACATGTCCCTCTAAGTTCTAGCGGGATCGGTATGAAATACCTCCAATCAAAATGCAGACGTTCAAAATCCCGACACCAATTGACCGATGGTCAAAATCCCGACATGTAAAATGCCGACAGGTCAAAATACCGACATGCGTTTTTGTTGTTTTTTTGTGTGTATGTCGACATAAGTCAACATGGACACCATATAACTGTACCGCGTCCCCTTGCATGGCTCGCTGCGCTCACACACTATTATATTCCCTCTCCAGGTCCACTGGGATGGTAAAGTATGAACAAGTCGGTTTCAATTAAAAAAATCATGAAAAACTCATGTCGGTATTTTGACCTGTCGGCATTTACATGTCGGTATTTTGACCTTGTCGGTATTTTAAATGTCGGTATTTTGTCCATGTCGGGATTTTGACCTTGTCTGGATTTTGACCATCGGTCAATTGGTGTCGGGATTTTAAACGTCGGGATTTTGATTGGAGGTAAACTGACTGCATCCCGTTCTAGCAAGAAACAAAATAAAATATACATTTAAATAATAAGTTCCGAAATAAAACAGCGAGAGTTTTATACAGGTACTTATAAGAATGTGTGTGGAAGGGTCTACAGACTGACCTTGCTTCTTTCCAGCTTCGGTATTCCATTGTGTGTCAGGATCCCGATCATCAGTTATATAATGTTACATAATATGATCTGGGACACTGTAATGTGGCACAATATGAAGTGGAGGCACTATAGTGTGGTATAATATGAACTGGAGGCATTGTAATGTGGCACAATATGAAGTGGAGGTACTATAGTATGGTATAATATGAACTGGGACACTGTAATGTGGCACAATATGAATTGGAGGCACTATAGTGTGGTATAATATGAACTGGGGGCACTGTAATGTGGCACAATATGAAGTGGAGGCACTATAGTATGGTATAATATGAACTGGGACACTGTAATGTGGCACAATATGAAGTGGGGGTACTATAGTGTGGTATAATATGAACTGGGGCACTGTAATGTGGCACAATATGAAGTGGAGGCACTATAGTATGGTATAATATGAACTGGGACACTGTAATGTGGCACAATATGAAGTGGAGGTACTATAGTGTGGTATAATATGAACTGGGGCACTGTAATGTGGCACAATATGAAGTGGAGGTACTATAGTGTGGTATAATATGAACTGGGGCACTGTTATGTGGCACAATATGAAGTGGAGGCACTATAGTATGCAGGGCCGTTTCTAGCCAATTTGGCTCCCAGTGAGAGATTTAAAAATGCGCCCCCCCCCCCCCCCATTCACATAAAAAAAAATGCGCCACCCCCATAAATATAAAGAGTAAAAGCATGCGCGCGCTGAAGGAACGCGCTCTCCCGGCAAGAGTGTGTGGCCTTGTTAAAATGGGTGTGGCTTTGTTAAGATGGGGGTGGCCTCATCTGATCTCATCATCACGGCCACCACAGGATAAAAAAAAAAAGTCCTCATTTTTCACATTACGGCAGGCAAGTGTCCCCATTTTACACTGCACGGCAGGCAAGTGTCCCCATTTTACACATTGCGGCAGGAAAGTGTCCCCATTTTACACATTGCGGCAGGCACGTGCCCCCATTTTACACATTGCGGCAGGAAAGTGTCCCCATTTTACACATTGCGGCAGGCACGTGCCTCCATTTTACACAGTACAACAGGCAAGTGTCCCCATTTTACACAGCACGGCAGGCAAGTGTCCCCATTTTACACATTGCGGCAGGAAAGCGTCCCCATTTTACACATTCCGGCAGGCAAGTGTCCCCATTTTACACATTCCGGCAGGCAAGTGTCCCCATTTTACACATTCCGGCAGACAGGTGTCCCTATTTTACACATTAAGGCAGGCAAGAGTCCCCATTTTACACATTCCGGCAGACTGCATCCCCATTTTACACATTCCGGCAGGCAAGTGTCCCTATTTTACACATTCCTGCAGGCAAGTGTCCCTATTTTACACATTAAGGCAGGCAAGAGTCCCCATTTTACACATTCCGAGAGACTGCGTCCCCATTTTACACATTCCGGCAGGCAAGAGTCCCCATTTTACACATTCCGGCAGACAGGTGTCCCCATTTTACACAGTACGGCAGGTGGGGGGGGGGGAGGGAGATAGAGAGAGGGAGAGGGGCTGACTTACATTTGAAGCGGTTCTTCCCGCTCTTCAGCCGCCTCTCCCTCGTCTGCGCGGTGCCGCCGCCGGCCGGCTTGGCTCTCCTTCTCCCTCCTCCCGAGTGCCCAGCTCGCGGGGCGGGGTTTCGCGGAATGACACGATTGCGTTGTGACGTTACGACGCAATCGCGTCATTCCGTGAAACCCCGCCCCCCGAGCTGGGCACTCGGGAGGAGAGGGGAGGGTCCTCAAAAGTCCTCAAGAAGTGCCGTGGCAGGCGCCCCACGCGGTTGCGCGGCTTGCCCGCCGCAAGAAACGGCACTGATAGTATGGTATAATATGAACTAGGACACTGTAATGTGGCACAATATGAAGTGGAGGCACTATAGTGTGGTATAATATGAACCAGAGGCACTGTATTAAGTGGCACAATATGAAGTGAAGGCACTATAGTGTGGCATAATATGAACTGGGGGCAATGTAATGTGGCACAATATGAAGTGGAGGCACTATAGTGTGGTATAATATGAACTGGGACACTGTCATCTGGCACAATATGAAGTGAAGGCACTACAGTGTGGTATAATATGAACTGGAGCACTATAATGTGGCACAATATGAAGTGGAGGCACTATAGTGTGACATAATATGAACTGGAGGCATCGTAATGTGGCACAATTTGAAGTGGAGGCAATATAGTGTGGTATAATATGAACTGGAGCACTGTAATGTGGCACAATATGAAGTGGAGGCACTGTAGCAGTGCCGTTTCTAGCGGCTGGTGAGCCGTGCAACCGCACGGGGCGCCCGCCGCGGCACTTTGCAGGTCCTTTTTCCCCTCCTCCCCCTTCCCGAGTAATCCTGTTTGGGGGGCGGAGTTTCGCAAAATGATGCGGTTGCGTCGTCACGACGCAATCGCGTCATTCCGCAAAACTCCGCCCCCCGAACAGGAGTACAGATGACAAGAGGAGGGGGAGCCAGCTGGAAGGAGGAGGCAGCCGGCGCGGGCCGAAGAGCGGGAAGAGTGTCTTCATACTGTATGTAAGTATTCTCTCTCTTTCTCCCCCCCCCTCCCTCTCCCTTCCTCTCCCCCCACTTGACACTTGCCTGCAATGCTGTGTAAAATGGGGACTCTTGCCTGCAATGCTGTGTAAAATGGGGACTCTTGCCTGCAATACTGTGTAAAATGGGGACTATTGCCTGCAATACTGTGTAAAATGGGGACTATTGCCTGCAATACTGTGTAAAATGGGGACTCTTGCCTGCAATACTGTGTAAAATGGGGACTATTGCCTGCTGTACTGTGTAAAATGGGGACTATTGCCTGCTGTACTGTGTAAAATGGGGACTCGTGCCTGTATACTGTGTAAAATGGGGACTCTTGCCTGTATACTGTGTAAAATGGGGACTCTTGCCTGTCGTACTGTGTGAAATGGGGACTCGTGCCTGCCGTACTGTGTAAAATGGGGACTCGTGCCTGCCGTACTGTGTAAAATGGGGACTCTTGCCTGCAATACTGTGTAAAATGGGGACTCGTGCCTGCCGTACTGTGTAAAATGGGGACTCTTGCCTGCCATACTGTGTAAAATGGGGACTCGTGCCTGCTGTACTGTGTAAAATGGGTACTCGTGCCTGCCGTACTGTGTAAAATGGGGACTCGTGCCTGCCATACTGTGTAAAATGGGGACTCGTGCCTGCTGTACTGTGTAAAATGGGTACTCGTGCCTGCCGTACTGTGTAAAATGGGGACTCGTGCCTGCCATACTGTGTAAAATGGGGACTCGTGCCTGCTGTACTGTGTAAAATGGGTACTCGTGCCTGCCGTACTGTGTAAAATGGGGACTCGTGCCTGCCGTACTGTGTAAAATGGGGACTCTTGCATGCCATACTGTGTAAAATTGGGACTAGTGCCTGCCGTACTGTGTAAAATGGGGACTCGTGCCTGCCGTACTGTGTAAAATGGGGACTCGTGCCTGCCGTACTGTGTAAAATGGGGACTCGTGCCTGCCGTACTGTGTAAAATGGGGACACGTGCCTGCCATACTGTGTAAAATGGGGACACGTGCCTGCCGCAGCGTGTAAAATGGAGACTTTTTTTTTTCCTGTGGTGGGCGTGATGATATCAGATGAGGCCACGCCCATTTTAATGAGGCCACACACCCTTTCCGGGAGCGCGCGCGCCTTAGGCGATTGCTTGCTTTTTCTTTCTCTATCTATGGGGGGGGGGGGCGCATATATATATTTTTTTAATGTCAATGGGTGGGTGGGGGGGGGCACATTTTTAAATCTTGCGCTGGGAGCCAAATTGGCTAGAAACAGCCCTGCACTGTAGTGTGACATAATATGAACTGGAGGCATCGTAATGTGCACAATATGAAGTGGAGGCACTATAGTGTGGTATAATATCAACCAGAGGCACTGTATTAAGTGGCACAATATGAAGTGGAGGCACTATAGTGTGGTATAATATGAACCAGAGGCACTGTATTAAGTGGCACAATATGAAGTGGAGGCACTATAGTGTGGCATAATATGAACTAGGACACTGTAATGTGCACAATATGAAGTGGAGGCACTATAGTGTGGTATAATATGAACCAGAGGCACTGTATTAAGTGGCACAATATGAAGTGGAGGCACTATAGTGTGGCATAATATGAACTGGGGGCAATGTAATGTGGCACAATATGAAGTGGAGGCACTATAGTGTGGTATAATATGAACTGGGACACTGTCATCTGGCACAATATGAAGTGAAGGCACTACAGTGTGGTATAATATGAACTGGAGCACTATAATGTGGCACAATATGAAGTGGAGGCACTATAGTGTAACATAATATGAACTGGAGGCATCGTAATGTGGCACAATTTGAAGTGGAGGCAATATAGTGTGGTATAATATGAACTGGAGCACTGTAATGTGGCACAATATGAAGTGGAGGCACTGTAGCAGTGCCGTTTCTAGCGGCTGGTGAGCCGTGCAACCGCACGGGGCGCCCGCCGCGGCACTTTGCAGGTCCTTTTTCCCCTCCTCCCCCTTCCCGAGTAATCCTGTTTGGGGGGCGGAGTTTCGCAAAATGATGCGGTTGCGTCGTCACGACGCAATCGCGTCATTCCGCAAAACTCCGCCCCCCGAACAGGAGTACAGATGACAAGAGGAGGGGGAGCCAGCTGGAAGGAGGAGGCAGCCGGCGCGGGCCGAAGAGCGGGAAGAGTGTCTTCATACTGTATGTAAGTATTCTCTCTCTTTCTCCCCCCCCTCCCTCTCCCTTCCTCTCCCCCCACTTGACACTTGCCTGCAATGCTGTGTAAAATGGGGACTCTTGCCTGCAATGCTGTGTAAAATGGGGACTCTTGCCTGCAATACTGTGTAAAATGGGGACTATTGCCTGCAATACTGTGTAAAATGGGGACTATTGCCTGCAATACTGTGTAAAATGGGGACTCTTGCCTGCAATACTGTGTAAAATGGGGACTATTGCCTGCTGTACTGTGTAAAATGGGGACTATTGCCTGCTGTACTGTGTAAAATGGGGACTCGTGCCTGTATACTGTGTAAAATGGGGACTCTTGCCTGTATACTGTGTAAAATGGGGACTCTTGCCTGTCGTACTGTGTGAAATGGGGACTCGTGCCTGCCGTACTGTGTAAAATGGGGACTCGTGCCTGCCGTACTGTGTAAAATGGGGACTCTTGCCTGCCATACTGTGTAAAATGGGGACTCGTGCCTGCCGTACTGTGTAAAATGGGGACTCTTGCCTGCCATACTGTGTAAAATGGGGACTCGTGCCTGCCGTACTGTGTAAAATGGGGACTCGTGCCTGCTGTACTGTGTAAAATGGGTACTCGTGCCTGCCGTACTGTGTAAAATGGGGACTCGTGCCTGCCGTACTGTGTAAAATGGGGACTCGTGCCTGCCATACTGTGTAAAATGGGGACTCGTGCCTGCTGTACTGTGTAAAATGGGGACTCGTGCCTGCCGTACTGTGTAAAATGGGGACACGTGCCTACCGTACTGTGTAAAATGGGGACTCGTGCCTGCTGTACTGTGTAAAATGGGGACTCGTGCCTGCCGTACTGTGTAAAATGGGGACTCGTGCCTGCTGTACTGTGTAAAATGGGTACTCGTGTCTGCCGTACTGTGTAAAATGGGTACTCGTGCCTGCCATACTGTGTAAAATGGGGACTCGTGCCTGCTGTACTGTGTAAAATGGGGACTCGTGCCTGCCATACTGTGTAAAATGGGGACTCGTGCCTGCCATACTGTGTAAAATGGGGACTCGTGCCTGCCGTACTGTGTAAAATGGGGACTCTTGCCTGCCGCAATGTGTAAAATGGGGACTCGTGCCTGCCGTACTGTGTAAAATGGGGACTCGTGCCTGCTGTACTGTGTAAAATGGGTACTCGTGCCTGCCGTACTGTGTAAAATGGGGACTCGTGCCTGCCGTACTGTGTAAAATGGGGACTCTTGCCTGCCATACTGTGTAAAATTGGGACTAGTGCCTGCCGTACTGTGTAAAATGGGGACTCGTGCCTGCCGTACTGTGTAAAATGGGGACTCGTGCCTGCCGTACTGTGTAAAATGGGGACTCGTGCCTGCCGTACTGTGTAAAATGGGGACACGTGCCTGCCATACTGTGTAAAATGGGGACACGTGCCTGCCGTACTGTGTAAAATGGGGACACGTGTCTGCCATACTGTGTAAAATGGGGACACGTGCCTGCCGCAGCGTGTAAAATGGAGACTTTTTTTTTCCTGTGGTGGGCGTGATGATATCAGATGAGGCCACGCCCATTTTAATGAGGCCACACACCCTTTCCGGGAGCGCGCGCGCTTGCTTTTTCTTTCTCTATCTATGGGGGGGGGGGCCGCATATATATTTTTTTTTAATGTCAATGGGTGGGGGGGGGGGGCACATTTTTTAATCTTGCACTGGGAGCTAAATTGGCTAGAAACAGCCCTGCACTGTAGTGTGACATAATATGAACTGGAGGCATCGTAATGTGCACAATATGAAGTGGAGGCACTATAGTGTGGTATAATATCAACCAGAGGCACTGTATTAAGTGGCACAATATGAAGTGGAGGCACTATAGTGTGGTATAATATGAACCAGAGGCACTGTATTAAGTGGCACAATATGAAGTGGAGGCACTATAGTGTGGCATAATATGAACTGGGGGCATTGTAATGTGGCACAATATGAAGTGGAGGCACTATAGTATGGTATAATATGAACTGGAGGCATCGTAATGTGCACAATATGAAGTGGAGGCACTATAGTGTGGTATAATATCAACCAGAGGCACTGTATTAAGTGGCACAATATGAAGTGGAGGCACTATAGTGTGGTATAATATGAACCAGAGGCACTGTATTAAGTGGCACAATATGAAGTGGAGGCACTATAGTGTGGCATAATATGAACTGAGGGCATTGTAATGAGGCACAATATGAAGTGGAGGCACTATAGTGTGGCATAATATGAACTGAGGGCATTGTAATGAGGCACAATATGAAGTGGAGGCACTATAGTGTGGCATAATATGAACTGGGGGCATTGTAATGTGGCACAATATGAAGTGGAGGCACTATAGTGAGGTATAATATGAACTGGCAGCCCTACAATGTGGCAAAAAGTAAACTAGGGCACTACTATGGGGCATACAATTGTCAGCTAGTACAGAGAGGTCTCTCTAGAAGCATTGGGACAGGAATCCCGTAAAAATGTAATGGGGCCCACACATTTCTGGCTATGACCCTGCCAAAATGTGTTGCTGTGTAGTGATTTTCTATTTCTGTGAATGCATCAGTCAGCTTACAGTTTCTTTAGGTGGCCACAGTCTGGTTTGTTGAACTCCCCCAGATAATCACAATCCCTACGTTTCCAGTCTTGCAGGTCTCGGTGGGGAAAGTCCAGCTGACCACGATACGACCTCGCCCGTCATTAACTTCAACTTTAACCAGAATGTCATTGTAGAAAGTCTTTCATAAGAATCTCTCCATGTGGTTGCACTTGAACCTGTAAATCCATAGGTGTGGAGTTTATATGTGCCTCTTGTGTTTGCATTGGTTTTCTCTGGGATTCGCCAGTTTTCCCCCCCATATAAATATACTGGTAGATTAATTAGCGCTTCTGATTAACTCTAGAAATTAACCCTAGTGCGTACATGTGGTGAACAAATGGTAGGGAATATAGATTGTAAGCTTCACTGGGGTAGGGACGGATGTGAATGACTGACATATTCTATGTGAGGCGCTGCGGTATATGTGTGCGCTATATAAATGAATGGTAATATAATAAGGCCATTCTAGGGGTCTATTCATGAAGCAGTGAAAAGAGCGGAGAAATGAGCCAGTGGAGAAGTTGCCCATGGCAACCAATCTGCTGCTACGTATAATTTTATATAACTTGCCACTCTTTTCACTGCTTTAGGATTAGAGCACCTAGACTCCAGTAACACATGATCAGCCCCGGCGCACCAGCGTCACGATGGGTACATATATGAATACGGGAGAGCAGGACAGAGGAGGTGTCGCCTGGAGTGAACAGTCAGGCATTCCCTTCCATTTTATTCTCCTTTTTCATTTTAGAAATAGCTTTACTGATAACGTCCCGGTGACACACATTAGCATAAGAAGTCATCTGCTCCAGCTAAATATAAACCACCGATGAACATAGGAAAGATGACGTGAAGGAGAGAAGTAAATAAGAATGAATGAGATGCAGTTAAAATGCGGCCGTACGGGATCGTGGCGCTCAAAATACCGACACCGGAATCCTGATCATAGTTCCAGCAGAACACGCTCGCAGGTTAGGTATAGGCATTAGAAGGGGGGTTAGGGTTAGGGTGCAGGGATGAGAAAGTTAGGGTTAGGTACCGGGGAGAGAGGGTTAGGGTTAGGCACCAAGTGGGGAGGGTTAGGGTTAGGCAGCGGGGAAGGGAGGGTTAGGGTTAGGCAGCGGGGAAGGGAGGGTTAGGGTTAGGCAGCGGGGAAGGGAGGTTAGGGTTAGGCAGCGGGGAAGGGAGGTTAGGGTTAGGCAGCGGGGAAGGGAGGGTTAGGATTAGGCAGCGGGGAAGGGAGGTTAGGGTTAGGCAGCGGGGAAGGGAGGTTAGGGTTAGGCAGCGGGGAAGGGAGGGATAGGGTTAGGCAGCAGGGAAGGGAGGTTAGGGTTAGGCAGCAGGGAAGGGAGGTTAGGGTTAGGCAGCAGGGAAGGGAGGGTTAGGCAGTGGGGAAGGGAGGTTAGGGTTAGGCAGCGGGTAAGGGAGGGTTAGGGTTAGGCAGCGGGGAAGGGAGGGTTAGGGTTAGGCAGCGGGGAAGGGAGGTTAGGGTTAGGCAGCGGGGAAGGGAGGTTAGGGTTAGGCAGCGGGGAAGGGAGGGTTAGGATTAGGCAGCGGGGAAGGGAGGTTAGGGTTAGGCAGCGGGGAAGGGAGGTTAAGGTTAGGCAGCGGGGAAGGGAGGGATAGGGTTAGGCAGCAGGGAAGGGAGGTTAGGGTTAGGCAGCAGGGAAGGGAGGTTAGGGTTAGGCAGCAGGGAAGGGAGGGTTAGGCAGTGGGGAAGGGAGGTTAGGGTTAGGCAGCGGGTAAGGGAGGGTTAGGGTTAGGCAGCGGGGAAGGGAGGTTAGGGTTAGGCAGCGGGGTAGGGAGGTTAGGGTTAGGCAGCGGGGAAGGGAGGGATAGGGTTAGGCAGCAGGGAAGGGAGGTTAGGGTTAGGCAGCGGGGAAGGGAGGGTTAGGCAGTGGGGAAGGGAGGTTAGGGTTAGGCAGCGGGTAAGGGAGGGTTAGGGTTAGGCAGCGGGGAAGAGAGGGTTAGGGTTAGGCAGCGGGGAAGGGAGGTTAGGGTTAGGCAGCGGGTAAGGGAGGATTATAGTTAGGCAGCGGGGAAGGGAGGGTTAGGCAGCGGGGAAGGGAGGTTAGGGTTAGGCAGCGGGTAAGGGAGGGTTAGGGTTAGGCAGCGGGGAAGGGAGGGTTAGGCAGCGGGGAAGGGAGGTTAGGGTTAGGCAGCGGGTAAGGGAGGGTTAGGGTTAGGCAGCGGGGAAAGGAGGGTTAGGGTTAGGCACCCACAAGGGAGGGTTAGAATGTTTTCTTGGAGCAGAGAGGTCTGGGTCTGCGTCCCCTGTTTTCTTGGAGCAGAGAGGTCTGGGTCTGTGTCCCCTGTTTTCTTGGAGCAGAGGGGTCCGTGTCTGTGTCCCCTGTTTTCTTGGAGCAGAGAGATCCGTGTCTGCGTCCCCTGTTTTCTTGAAGCAGAGAGGTCAGGGTCTGCGTCTTCAGATGGTGATTGCCTGGCCTCTGCAGTGTGAACA
The DNA here is from genome assembly GCF_028390025.1 of Pseudophryne corroboree. NCBI lineage: Eukaryota > Metazoa > Chordata > Amphibia > Anura > Myobatrachidae > Pseudophryne > Pseudophryne corroboree. The sequence continues at coordinate 500,500,631 of NC_086450.1, forward strand.
ACCTGGCCATTCCAAATATCCTGAGATGGGCGATGGTCACACAAGTGATCTGATGTTCTGCCTTCGGGTACAGCAGCGGACCACACAAGCATACAGGCAGTGTCTATTATCTCAAGATCCATCTCTGAATCAGACCCAAAGTCTAGAATCCGTATCAACCGAAACCACTGTGCGGGGAGGGCGGGGTTATCTCTGAGAAGGATCCTACACGAGAAAGGGAATCTGTAAAATGATTGCTTCCAGTCAGGCTCCTGCGCAGCGTTCACTGTGAGAGATTAGGGCATTAAAGCATACCTCCCAACTGCCTCGAATTTAGTGGGACAGTCCCATTTTGGGGGCACTGTCTGTCAGTGGTGGGGGGCATTGGGAGATCCTCTCTCACTTGCTGCCGTACGTAACATGCGCATAGCATCTATTCACCAGGAGAGAGGGACTAGCCGGCATGCCGGCAGCTCACAGAGCGCTGGGCATGCCCCCAGAGTGACAAAAAGTGGGGGAGTGACTTGCCATAGCAACAGTCCCGTGAGGTCATGCCCCTGAACCGTTGCCCCCCCCCCCCCCCTCCCCCCCAACTGAGGCCTTAGGTACACTAGCGCACCTCCCAACTGTCCCGATTTTTGCGGGACAGTTCCTATAAACCAGTCATACACCTAGCATCTAGGAGTACGCCATACGAGACCCTTAGAGAGATAAGCATGCATCAATGGGACTTGTTGTGAGGGGAAAATCCACAACCGCTGCATAGGAGCCCTTCTTACCCAGATTCAGACTCACACAGGTGTACAATTGTCACACACCACTGTGTACACTAGTAGCCATACAGATTGTTGCTTCTAGAAATTGTATTTGTGAGTGAAAACCTGCTCGGGCGCGGTTAAGGCGCTTGGGAACTGGCGTGCCGAGAGGATCTATTTGGCGTGACTTGAACACCATTGTACGAGGACATATCTGTTGTTTCTGATGGGACATTATAGTGGACCAGATGTATGGTGCTAGGGGTTAAGGGCCATCCTGAAACTTGTAGTAACCCTGTGACGGACGGCTTAATCTGCCTCACGCGCAGTGTAACTATTGATCATCTCAGAGATCTCCCGTCCACTGTCCCAGCCCCGCTACAACCCCGTCCCCCTAATCAATGCTTAGTTTGCCTGTGAGAGGCACATCAAGGCCGGCTGGCTGTGTGAAAGCTCAGTGAGGTGTAAAAAAAACTAATAGCCTGCCATTGTACTCTGCCGAGGGAGAGATGTTTCGTTTTTAGTACAATCCAATTAATTAATAGATTTCAATGTAGCACCAGGGCCTGCGTTTCAAGAATCTGTCACACAAACGAATTCCTTTTTCTGCTGCACAAATAGCTCCGTCATTGCAATGCTCCAGCTCATGTTTACACACCGCAGCCATTGTTGTGAATCAATGAGGAGATAATAGATACACACCGATAGCACACGGTACACCACCAGCCATCTGCACATGTGGCCACCAAAGGGGGGCTATGACTGACAAAGGAAGGGGGGGGGGGGGGGGACAGATCAATTTTGTAGCCCAGCAATCGCAGCTTCCATCGCAACTGAGGCAGAAACACATTACGGGCCTAATTCAGATCTGATCGCAGCAGCAAATTTGTTAGCTAATGGGCAAAACCATGTTGCGCTGCAGGGGGGGCAGATGTAACATGTGCAGAGAGAGTTAGATTTGGGTGGGGTGTGTTCAAACTGAAATCTAAATTGCAGTGTAAAAATAAAGCAGACAAATTTACCCTGCACAGAAACAAAATAACCCACCCAAATCTAACTCTCTCTGCACATGTTACATCTGCCCCCTCCTGCAGTGCACATGGTTTTGCCCATTGCTGCTGCGATCAGATCTGAATTACCCCCTAAGGCAGCAGCACAACTGACAAGTGTAACAATTGTTCCTGTGCTGGTGTGTTCCTGGCGTTTGTGTGTGAGTGTGTAAGTGACAGTAAAGGTCACATACGAAGCTGCAGTAATGTGGGGCCAGAGTGTAAATTATGTTTTGCAATGTATAGCAATAATTCAAAGAAACCTAGGGCATCAGGAGGAATCCATCCAAACAAGCGCTGTCTCTTTGAAGAAAATATGTCACTCTTCTCCTAATTCTGATATCTCTTCTGATGGGCATTCAACATTCTCAGGGGGTTAAAGAAGAACAGAACAGTCTATTACTTCAGATGATACCGTGGTATTCCAACAAGAAACTCACCTAATAGAAGTGAGATGCGTTCACATAAAGGTATCTTTACAACTGGTTACACCTCCATGTCTGGTATGTCCCTTCAGCAGTATATAGGTATATGCAGCATCCCACAAAGTGATTTCTTCCCCCCCAAAAAAGGTAATTTATTCCAAACTACAATAAAAACAGGTTAAAAAAAAAAAAAACACAGGAATAATGGACGACATGACAAAACCCTCTCCCTATCACCCGGAATGAGCAGAGTTGGGAATGCCTAATCCAGATGGAGATCGCTAAGTCCCCTTTCACCGAAAACACGTTTCTGACCACAGGGTCCAAGCTGAGGAAGGACCCTGTGGTCAGAAACACATTGGTCCCCCTGTTTCCTTCATACGCTCATCTTTACACCAGAGAATGGACCTGTTGCCATCAACTTGGCGTTGGTCCTGCTGGTTAGGAGAGATGAGGGTGTCTGGCTGCTGGTCCCATGTTAGCAGGTGGTGAGGGCGTTATAGGAGTCTCAGGATATGCCAGCCTATAGTAGGCCCCAAAAGTGTGTGTGTATATATATATATATATAGAACATGCATCAGTGAGTACGGCACTAAGAAACCTGTAGTTAATTTCGCCTCACTCGGACCCCCCCCCATACTGGAATTAACCCCCCCCCCTCATCCCCTAATGTGTAATACATTCCCCCTCACATGCTATAATTGAGTACCCACCTCAACACCCACCTTGTCATTCATACTGCCCCTAAATGACCCCCCTATAATTCATTCCACCCACCTGTGCCGCTTATTGTCTCCTGAAGGTCAGCCAGTGAGCCTAGAAGTGGCTGGGAGGATGTCACAGCTGATTGGTCACCAGTGACCTCGCCCCAGTACCCCACCATTGTAAGTTATAAGGATATTACAGGTGGTTACTGACTTACATTGCTTGCAGAGTATTTCACAAGAAAGACCCAGGAACAAGCAGAGAAAGGTGCAAAACTGGTAACAGCTACTAGACAAACTCAGTTCCTGCTGATAGTTTCTTACAGGAACTGCTTTCTCCTACCCTGCAGAGCTGGAAGATGTAGAAGTCAGAGCAGATTATGACTGTGTTGGGATATGTAGTAACCTGTGTAATCGGCCTTGAATCATAAGGGAGCTTATAGATCAGTAGTAGTTATATTTCATTATTGCAGGTCAGGGATTTACATACCAGGGCTTCAGCAAATTAATTAAATTAGGTTGGCAACTGAATCAGGGAAGGATGAGACTGTTGCCTTTGGTTATAAGGCTGGAGGCAGCAGAGTTTTACATCGGCTCATACTGTCGTTACCTAGTAACATAATTACCCAGTTACACAACTACATATTTACCTAGTAACATAATTACATATTTACCTAGTAACATAATTACCCAGCTACAGAACTACATAGGGGGATATGTATCAAAAACTGGAGAGAGATAAAGAGGACGTAGATAAAATACTAACCAATCAGCTCATAACTGTCATTTTTCAAACACAGCCTGCAACATGACCGTTAGGAGCTGATTGGCTGGTACTTTACCTCTCTCCCACTTTATCTCTCTCCAGTACACAGACCTCCTAGTTACATATTTACCATGTTTATCACAAGCCGCATCTCAGATGTGGATGGATTGAGATAACTTTGCTTAAATTCACATTGCAATAATTGAATACATCGCCTGCGAGAGAGGTCTGAGCCTGCGATTCCTCTTACTGTAACTCTCTGGGTATTTTTCCTAAAAAAATACCCTGAGATTGTGACCGCACATGCGCTGCCGCTGGCTAACCCCGTGAATTCCCACCCCCCTCCCCCGCCATGCCGCTTACACTCACCTGCAGACAGGATTGGTGCTCTGGGAGGGCAGACGGTCATCTGATCCTGTGCTCTGCTGTGACCCCCGGTGCTGTAAAGCGAGATGCTGGCTTCACAGCATCACTTTACTGCACCGGAGGTCACAGCTGGAAAACAGCGATCAGATGATCGGCTGCCCTCCCAGATCACCGATCACCGGTCCCTGGGTGCAGGAAAGTAGATGTGCACCAGAAATGTTTCAGGTTTTGTGTTTTGGTTTGGGATTCGGTTCCGCGGCCGTGTTTTGGATTTGGACGCGTTTTGACAAAACCTCCCTGAAAATTTTTTGTCGGATTCGGGTGTTTTTTTTCAAAACCCCCTCAAAAACAGCTTAAATCATAGAATTTGGGGGTAATTTTGATCCTATATTATTATTAACCTCAATAACCATAATTTCCACTCATTTCCAGTCTATTCTGAACACCTCACACCTCACAATATTAGTTTTAGTCCTAAAATTTGCACCGAGGTTGCTGGATGACTAAGCTAAGTGACCCAAGTGGGCGGGACAAACACCTGGCCCATCTAGGAGTGGCACTGCAGTGTCAGACAGGATGGCACTTCAAAAAAATAGTCCCCAAACAGCACATGATGCAAAGAAAAAAAGAGGCGCAATGAGGAAGCTGTGTGACTAAGCTAAGTGACCCAAGTGGCCGACACAAACACCTGGCCCATCTAGGAGTGGCACTGCAGTGTCAGACAGGATGGCACTTCAAAAAATAGTCCCCAAACAGCACATGATGCAAAGATAAATAAATAAAAAAGAGGTGCAAGATGGAATTGTCCTTGGGCCCTCCCACCCACCCTTATGTTGTATGAACAGGACCCCACCCACCCTTATGTTGTATGAACAGGATAACAAACCCATCATTTCAGCCACAGGGTCTGCCACACGACTGTGGCTGAAATGACTGATTGGTTTGGGCCCCCACCAAAAAAAGAAGCAATCAATCTCTCCTTGCTCAAACTGGCTGTACAGAGGCAAGATGTCCACCTCATCATCATCCTCCGATTCCTCACCCCTTTCACTGTGTACATCCCCCTCCTCACAGAGTATTAATTCGTCCCCACTGGAATCCACCATCTCAGGTCCCTGTGTACTTTCTGGAGGCAATTGCTGGTGAATGTCTCCACGGAGGAATTGATTATAATTCATTTTGATGAACATCATCTTCTCCACATTTTGTGGAAGTAATCTCGTACGCCGATTGCTGACAAGGTGAGCGGCTGCACTAAACACTCTTTCGGAGTACATAACTGGAGGGGGGGCAACTTAGGTAAAATAAAGCCAGTTTGTGCAAGGGCCTCCAAATTGCCTCTTTTTCCTGCCAGTATACGTACGGACTGTCTGACGTGCCTACTTGGATGCTGTCACTCATATAATCCTCCACCATTCTTTCAATGGTGACAGAATCATATGCAGTGACAGTAGATGACGTGTCAGTAATCGTTGGCAGGTCCTTCAGTCCGGACCAGATGTCAGCACTCGCTCCAGACTGCCCTGCATCACCGCCAGCGGGTGGGCTCAAAATTCTTAGCCTTTTCCTCGCATCCCCAGTTGCGGGAGAATGTGAAGGAGGAGCTGTTGACGGGTCACGTTCCGCTTGACTTGTGTCTGCCGGAAAGAGAGATACAACGTAGGCTTTAAAACTAGGATCGAGCACGGTGGCCAAAATGTAGTGCTCTGATTTCAACAGATTGACCACCCGTGAATCCTGGTTAAGCGAATTAAGGGCTCCATCCACAAGTCCCACATGCCTAGCGGAATCGCTCTGTTTTAGCTCCTCCTTCAATCTCTCCAGGTGCTTCTGCAAAAGCCTGATGAGGGGAATAACCTGACTCAGGCTGGCAGTGTCTGAACTGACTTGACGTGTGGCAAGTTCAAAGGGTTGCAGAACCTTGCACAACGTTGAAATCATTCTCCACTGCGCTTGAGTCAGGTGCATTCCCCCTCCTTTGCCTATATCGTAGGCAGATGTATAGGCTTGAATGGCCTTTTGCTGCTCCTCCATCCTCTGAAGCATATAGAGGGTTGAATTCCACCTCGTTACCACCTCTTGCTTCAGCTGATGGAGGGGCAGGTTCAGGAGTGTTTGGTGCTCCAGTCGGTGGCTGAATGCCGAAAGTGGCCCGCAATTCTTCGGGCCACCGACAGCATCTCTTGCACGCCCCTGTCATTTAAAAAAAAAATTCTGCACCACCAAATTAATTGTATGTGCAAAACATGGGACGTGCTGGACTTTGCCCACATGTAACGCACGCAAAATATAGGTGGTGTTGTCCGATGTCACAAATCCCCAGGAGAGTCCAATTGGGGTAAGACAATCTGCGATGATGTTCCTCAGTTTCCGTAAGAGGTTGTTAGCCGTGTGCCCCTTATGGAAAGCGGTGATACAAAGCGTAGCCTGCCTAGGAACGAGTTGGCGTTTGCAAGATGCTGCTACTGGTGCCGCTGTTGCTATTGTTGCTGCGGGAGGCAATACATCTACCCAGTGGGCTGTCACAGTCATATAGTCCTGAGTCTGCCCTGCTCCACTTGTCCACATGTCCGTGGTTAAGTGGACATTGGGTACAACTGCATTTTTTAGGACACTGGTGACTCTTTTTCTGACGTCTGTGTACATTCTCGGTATCGCCTGCCTAAAGAAGTGGAACCTAGATGGTATTTGGTACCAGGGACACACTACCTCAACAAATTCTCTAAGTCCTTGTGAATTAACGGTGGATACCGGACACACGTCTAACACCAACACAGCTGCCAAGGCCTGAGTTATCCGCTTTGCAACAGGATGACTGCTGTGATATTTCATCTTACTCGCAAAGGACTGTTGGACAGTCAATTGCTTACTGCAAGTAGTACAAGTGGTCTTCCGACTTCCCCTCTGGGATGACGATCGACTCCCAGCAGCAACAACAGCAGCGCCAGCAGCAGTAGGCGTTACACTCAAGGATGCATCGGAGGAATCCCAGTCAGGAGAGGACTCGTCAGACTTGCCAGTGACATGGCCTGCAGGACTATTGGCGTTCCTGTCTAAGGAGGAAATTGACACTGAGGGAGTTGGTGGTGTGGTTTGCAGGAGCTTGGTTACAAGAGGAAGGGATTTAGTGGTCAGTGGACTGCTTCCGCTGTCACCCAAAGTCTTTGAACTTGTCACTGACTTCTGATGAATGCGGTCCAGGTGACGTATAAGGGAGGATGTTCCTAGGTGTTAACGTCCTTACCCCTACTTATTACAGCTTTACAAAGGCAACACACGGCTTGACACCTGTTGTCCGCATTTCTGTTAAAATAATTCCACACCGAAGAGGTGATTTTTTTGTAATTTGACCAGGCATGTCAATGGACATATTCATCCCATGGACAACAGGTGTCTCCCCAGGTGCCTGACTTAAACAAACCACCTCACCATCAGAATCCTCCTTGTCAATTTCCTCCTCAGCGCCAGCAACACCCATACCCTCATCCTGGTGTACTTCAACAGTGACATCTTCAATTTGACTATCAGGAACTGGACTGTGGGTGCTCCTTCCAGCACTTGCAGGGGGCGTGCAAATGGTGGAAGGCGCCACCTCTTCCCATCCAGTGTTGGGAAGGTCAGGCATCGCAACTGCCGACACAATTAGACTCTCCTTGGGGATTTGTGATTTAGAAGAATGCACAGTTCTTTGCTGTGCTTTTGCCATCTTAACTCTTTTCATTTTTCTAGCGAGAGGATGAGTGCTTCCATCCTCATGTGAAGCTGAACCACTAGCCATGAACATAGGCCAGGGCCTCAGCCATTCCTTGCCACTCCGTGTCGTAAATTGCATATTGGCAAGTTTACGCTTCTCCTCAGACACTTTTAATTTATATTTTTGGGTAATTTTACTGAACTTATGTTGTTTGGATTTTACATGCTCTCTACTATGACATTGGGCATCGGCCTTGGCAGACGACGTTGATGGTATTGAATCATCTCTGCCATGACTAGTGGCAGCAGCTTCAGCACTAGGTGGAAGTGGATCTTGATCTTTCCCTATTTCACCCTCCATATTTTTGTTCTCCATTTTTTAATGTGTGGAATTATATGCCAGTAATATTATTATATCAATAGCAATGGCCTTCTGTACTGTACAACTATATACTGTTGGTCACCAAAATGCTGCACTGTACTACTATATATACTGCTCACTAAAATGCAGCACAGATATGGAATGGATACTTGCAGTGACACCGGAGCTGCAAGATACAACAATGGCCTACTGTACTGTACAACTATATACTGTTGGTCACCAAAATGCTGCACTGTACTACTATATATACTGCTCGCAAAAATGCAGCACAGATATGGAATGGATACTTGCAGTGACACGGAGCTGCAAGATACAGCAATTGCCTACTGTACTGTACAACTATATACTGTTGGTCACCAAAATGCTGCACTGTACTACTATATATACTGCTCACAAAAATGCAGCACAGATATGGAATGGATGCTTGCAGTGACACGGAGCTGCAAGATACAGCAATGGCCTACTGTACTGTACAACTATATACTGTTGGTCACCAAAATGCTGCACTGTACTACTATATATACTGCTCACAAAAATGCAGCACAGATATGGAATGGATACTTGCAGTGACACAGAGCTGCAAGATACAGCAATGGCCTACTGTACTGTATAACTATATACTGTTGGTCACCAAAATGCTGCACTGTACTACTATGTATACTGCTCACAAAAATGCAGCACAGATATGGAATGGATACTTGCAGTGACACAGAGCTGCAAGATACAGCAATGGTCTACTGTACAACTATATACTGTTGGTCACCAAAATGCTGCACTGTACTACTATATATACTGCTCACAAAAATGCAGCACAAATATAGAATGGATAATTGCAGTGACACAGAGCTGCAAGATACAGCAATGGCCTACTGTACTGTACAACTATATACTGTTGGTCACCAAAATGTAGCACTCTGAGCACAGATATTTGCAGCACACTGAGCACATATATGGTGCTTTTCAGGCAGAGAACGTAGATATTTGCAGCACACTGAGCACAGATACTTGCAGCACACTGAGCACAGATATGGAGCTTTTCAGGCAGAGAACGTAGCCACGTCCTCTCCGTTCAATCTCCAATGCACGAGTGAAAATGGCGGCGACGCTCGGCTCTTTATATAGAATACGAATTTTGCGAGAATCCGACAGTGGGATGATGACGTTCGGCCGCGTTCGGGTTAACCGAGCAAGGCGGGAAGATCAGAGGCTGCTTCGGACCCGTGTAAAATAAGTGAAGTTCGGGGGGGTTCTGATCTCGACGAACCGAACCCGCTGATCTCTGCAGGAAAGTATTATCTTTTTTTTTTTAAACTAATTTTTATTTTTTATTTTAATACAGTGATCAGACTGTGGTCTAGCAGACGCACATGGTTGATCACAGGGGCCGGATCCAAGCACAGCCTTCACTGCCAGAAGGCACAGAGGGCTGTGCAGGAGTCAGAGAACTGGAGGGAAGCACTGATAACGCTATATGGAGATTGCATTATTATCACCAGGCTCCCTCAGGTATTTTTTTACAATTTTGTTTTTGTAAATTCGGGCAGATCGCTTTTCCCATTACAAGCATAGGAAATGCAAATGAGAACTTAAGGGCTTGGAGGAGAATTTTGCGAATTATCTCTCTAATTGCCTGTTAGTACATTCAGGTGATACTAAAATAATGTTAAAATTGAGTGAAATATCGTTTGTCAGGAATCGGCATTCAGAGGCATCTCACTTACCGGCGCGCTGGTGTGCAGGCCTCCGGAGGCCACGGCCCTAGTTTGCGGCTGCGTGAATGCTCTGTCCGCAGGCACGGTGCCCATTGTCATTGTGTACTCCTGAAGTCCATCTAGTGTGTACCCACCATCTGTGCAGTATGGGCGCTGCCATGACACTTGCAGTCAGCTGACCTGTAACACCCAACCCTGCGCTGTTTCTGCACACATGATTCAAGCATCCAATGCCTGCTGGCCAGGGGGTATAAATCCAGAACATCGGCTCAGTCTCATCGCCTTGAACAACGTGTCACATCCAGTGATTTCCTTGCTCCAGTGTCTCCGTAGAACTACAGGCTCCAGCCATCCAGCTCTGCTACAACTCCTTCCACAGTCAGCTTCCACCTATGCATGCAGTAAGAGACTCTCTCCAGGTGCTCCCTCATCATTCTCACCTGTGTGTTGTTTATCTGCGTTCAGCACTGTGCTATTCCATCTGGCACTTAAAACAACCAGCTTGCAATTTACAAACTGTGGCCTTGCTTGGCTTTTTGGACGTGTGCATATATACAGACTGTGTGAATTCATTGCTGTTGGTTACCAGACCAACCACCGGCGTTACTATTGCCCGTTTCACTGTCATCAGTTGCATTACCATCATCTGCATATTTTATATACAGTTACCATTGACTTCCAAATCGAGCGTCGATGTTTGCCATCGGCTTCCAGGCCGGTCATCACTGTTGTTTATCTCACTGGTTTACAGATCATCATCACCTGTGACTGTTGTTATACCTCTGTCAGCTTCCTTGCTTAAACCATCAGTATTGTTATTGTGCTTCAGTGACTGTTCATACATCTGTGTGCTAAATAAACATAATTGCGCACATGCGCAGGAATCTTCTACAGCCTCCTCGTTTCCTCCACCACCACTGACCCACTAATGCCCCCTCCTGGAACAGACACAGTTACAGACCTGACAGTTTGTTCAAGGCACCATGGACCCGGACGGCGGTCAGAGTGTGGGGGCAGGGGCACTCCAAGTTTAGTGTCACGACTCGGTCAAGAGGATGCACAACAGCAGATAATACAGTACCTGCAAGGGACACTTTACAACAGTCTCTTCCAAGTTCTGTTGCTTCAGCCCCAGCTCCAGTTTCCAGTTCCGCAGCTTCAGGTCCTCCAGTTGCTACCTCTCCAGGGTCTTGTCTCCATCTTCCTACGCCTAGTAAGTTTGATGGCAATCCCAAAATGTGTCGTGGATTCCTGAATCAGTGTGAAGTACACTTTGAATTGCTGCCGCACAAGTTCCCGACACCTAGGACAAAGGTTGCATACATCGTGTCCCTCCTGACTGGTCCTGCCTTGAATTGGGTCTCCCCGTTATGGGAGCAAGCAGAGTCTCTACTGAACAACTATACAGAATTTGTTGCTGCATTCCGACGCATCTTTGATGAACCTGGGCGTACAATATCTGCCTCTTCTGACATTCTCCAGATTCGCCAGGGAACACGCACCATGGGACAATATGTCATCCAGTTCCAGACATTGGCATCAGAGGTTAAATGGAATAATCAAGCGTTGGTTGCTGCGTTCTGGCATGGACTGTCTGACCGTATAAAAGATGAGTTGGCAACCCGAGAGCTCCCAGAGCAACTGGAAGCTTTAATCTCCCTATGTGTGAAATTGGACCTGCGTTTACACGAAAGAACCAGTGAACGTTCTCGAAGTGACCCTCGCAAGCATCGGGCTATGCCTCAAGTACAGTCTCTATCCACTACTTCTGATGAGCCCATGCAAGTGGATAGGTCCCGCTTAACCCCTGAGGAGCGGTCAAGAAGGTTACAGGAGAGACTGTGTCTATATTGTGCTGCTGCTGGTCACGGGATTCGTTCCTATCCGTCGCATTCGGGAAACTCCAGATCCTAACTTGTAAAGGAGGAGTCAAGTTAGGAATTTCAGCCAAAGCTCCTTCTTCTCAAGACCTCATCCTCCCTGTAACATTGGAAACAGAGTGGATTACATACCTTTTCTGCTTTAATAGATTGTGGTGCTGCTGGGAACCTTATTACACAGGCTGCAGTTGATAAAATCAATCTTCCTGTTCTAAAGTTGTCTTGCCCAGTCTACCTCACTGTCGTGGATGGTAGTCGTATTGCTGAGGGTTCCATCAACCAGCAGACTAAGCCAGTGGTCCTAGGAGTGGGCTTCCTCCATTCCAAATTCATTGAACTTATGGTCATCCCTAAAGCCACTCATGAGATTATACTGGGCATGCCCTGGCGTTAAATACACAACCCACAAATCAACTGGTCCACACTACAGCTCACAGCATGGAGTCTTTCCTGTTTCCATTCCTGTTTGGCTCAAATCTGTCCCGTGAGATCTTCAGGGTTAAAACCCCAGTCTGGACTTCCTGAGGCCTGAAGGATTTTGCTGACGTCTTCAGTGAAAAGGCCGCTGATGTTCTGCCTCCCCATCGTGAATGGGATTGTCCCATTGATCTCCTCCCAGGGAAAACCCCACCCAAAGGACGCACATATCCTCTATCCATTCTTGAGACCCTCGCCATGAGTCAGTACATAAGAGAAAATCTGCAGAAAGGGTTCATCCGTTCTTCCTCATCTCCAGCAGGAGCAGGGTTTTTCTTCGTCAAGAAAAAAGACGGAGGATTACGCCCCTGCATCGATTACCGAGGTTTAAATGATATCACTATTAAGAACAGCTACCCTCTGCCATTAATCTTGGAACTATTCGACAGAGTCAAAGGTGCCAGTATCTTCACCAAGCTAGACCTCCATGGGGCTTATAATCTCATCAGGATCCAAAGTGGCGACGAATGGAAAACCGCCTTCAACACTCGCGATGGCCACTACGAATATCTAGTGATGCCCTTCGGCCTAAGTAATGCCCCAGCGGTATTCCCGAACTTTGTCAATGAAATATTCCAAGACATATTGTACAAGTATGTGGTAGTCTACCTCAATGACATCCTGATCTTCTCCTATGACCTGCCCTCCCATCGCCAACAAGGGAAAGAGGTTCTTCGACGTCTACGACAGAACCGTCTTTATGGTAAATTGTCCAAGTGTACTTTTGAAACTTCTTCAATGCCCTTCCTAGGGTACATAATTTCCGTTTCCGATCTTCAAATGGATCCAGCTAAGTTGGAAACCATAGAGAACTCTCTTCCCACTACACTCAAGTCGATTTAGCATTTCATTGGCTTCACCAACTATTATAGAAAATGTATCAAAGGATTCTCCACATTGATAGCTCCCATTACTTGGCTCACTCGGAAAGGGGCGAGTCCTTCCCAGTGGTCTGAAGAAGCACTGTCTGCCTTTCGAAAAATTAAACATGCTTTTGTTTCAGCTCCTGTGTTAAAGCAGCCAGATGTCAACAAGCCTTTCGTGTTAGAGATGGACGCCTCGATGGTTGGCGTTGGCTCAGTCTTGTCCCAAGCGGGCGCCGATGGCAAGACTCACCCTTGTGGGTTCTTCTCCCATAGATTCTCACCCGCTGAGATGAACTACTCCATCGGAGACCAGGAGCTGCTAGCAATTAAACTGGCCCTCAAAGAATGGAGGTATCTGTTAGAGGATACCAAGTTTCCCATCACCATCTATACCGACCACAAAAAATAGGATTTTGGTTACCTACCAGTAAATCATTTTCTTGTAGTCCGTAGAGGATGCTTGGGTCCACATTATTACCATGGGGTATAGACAGGTCCACCAGAAGCCATTGGCACTTTAAGAGTTTGAGAGTGTGTGCTGGCTCCTCCCTCTATGCCTCTCCTACCAGACTCAGTCTAGAACCTGTGCCCGAGGAGACGGACATCTTTGAGAGAAGGATTTAACACAGATAGTTGCGAGATTCATACCAGCTCACGCATACAAGGCACAGTAAGCTAACTTAGCTTGAAAACTCAGCAACCGCTGAAACATTACTTACCAAGTAACAATGCAGTACTCAACTAAAATGAAGTTTTACTGAACCAAATAATAATAGCAGGAAAATGAAGCGCTGGGCGGGCGCCCAGCATCCTCTATGGACTACGAGAAAAGGATTTACCAGTAGGTTACCAAAATCCTATTTTCTCTTAAGTCCTAGAGGATGCCGGGGTCCACATTAGTACCATGGGGATGTACCAAAGCTCCCAGAACGGGAGGGAGAGCGTGGAGGCTCCTGCAGAACTGATTGACTGAACTTCAGATCATCAGAGGCCAAAGTATCAAACTTGTAGAACTTAGCAAACGTGTTCGACCCAGACCAAGTTGCCGCTCGGCAAAGTTGTAACGCCAAGACACCCCAGGCAGCCTCCCAGGAAGAACCCACCTTACGAGTAGAGTGGGCCTCAACAGATTTTGGACACAGCAATCCAGCCGTAGAATAAGCGTGCTGGATAGTGAACCTGATCCAGCGAGTGATCGTCTGCTTAGAAGCAGGACACCCTATTTTCTTGGGATCATACAGGACAAACAGAGCATCTGATTTTCTGTGACGAGCAGTCCTCTTCACATAGATCTTCAGAGCCCTTACAACATCCAAGGACTTTGAAGAAATTGAGGAGTCCGTAGCAACTGGCACCACGATAGGTTGGTTGATATGAAATGCCGACACAACCTTCGGAAGAAACTGCTGACGTGTCCGAAGCTCAGCTCTATCTTCTTGGAAGATCAAGTATGGGCTTTTACATGACAAAGCCCCCAACTCCGACACACGTCTAGCAGAAGCTAAGGCCAACAAAGTGACAGCCTTCCATGTAAGAAACTTGACCTCTACCTCTTGTGGAGGCTCAAACCAGTTAGATTGGAGAAACTGCAACACCACGTTAAGATCCCATGGTGCCGTAGGCGGTACAAAGGGAGGTTGGATGTGCAGGACTCCTCTCAAAAAGGTCTGAACCTCAGGGAGGGCAGCCAATTGTTTCTGGAAGAAAATGGATAGGGCCGAAATCTGGACCTTTACGGATCCCAACCTCAGGCCCATATCCACACCTGCTTGCAGGAAGAGGAGAAATCAATCCAGTTGAAACTCCACTGTAGGAAACTTCTTGGACTCACACCAAGACACATATTTTTTCCAAATACGACGGTAATGTTTAGACGCTACTCCTTTCCTAGCCTGTATCAGGGTAGGAACAACCTTTTTCGGAATGCCCTTCCGAGCTAGTATCAGGCGTTCAACATCCATGCCGTCAAACGTAGCCATGGTAAGTCTTGATAGGCGAACGGCCCCTGGTGCAGCAGGTCCACTCAAAGAGGAAGAGGCCTTGGCTCTTCTTGTAGTAGATCCAGAAGGCCCGCCTACCAAGCCCTTCTCGGCCAGTCTGGAGCAATGAGGATCGCTTGAACCCTTGTTCTCCTTATGAGCTTTAGGAGTCTTGGGATGAGTGGGAGCGGTGGAAACATGTACACTGACTGGAACACCCATGGAGACACCAGGGCGTCCACTGCCACTGTCTGTGGGTCCCTCGACCTGGAACAATAATGCCGAAGCTTCTTGTTGAGACGAGAGGCCATCATGTCTACTTGGGGTAATCCCCAAAGGTCTGTTATTTCCTTGACCACCTCCGGATGGAGACCCCACTCCCCTGGATGGAGATCGAGTCTGCTGAGGAAGTCTGCTTCCCAGTTGTCCATTCCCGGAATGAAGATTGCTGACAGCGCCAACGTGTGTTTTTCTGCACAGAGGAGGATTCTTGCCACCTCTAACATTGCAGCTCTGCTCTTCGTTCCACCCTATCGGTTTATGTAAGCCACTGTTGTTACACTGTCCGACTGCACTTGAATGGCCCGCTTTTTTAGAAGATGGGCCGCCTGAAGAAGACCGTTGTAAACGGCTCTTAATTCCAGAAAGTTGATTGGTAGGCCGACCTCCAGAATTGACCACCTTCCTTGGAAGGTCTCCCCTCGAGTGACTGCACCCCAGCCCCGGAGGCTTGCATCAGTGGTTAGAAGGATCCAGTCCTGAATTCCGAACCTGCGGCCCTCCAGAAGGTGAGTTAATTGGAGCCACTAGAGGAGTGAATTTCTGGCTTTTGGCGACAGACGAATTCTCAGGTGCATGCAGATGAGATCCTGACCACTTGTCCAGGAGATCCAGCAGGAAAAACCTAGCATGAAACCTTCCGTACTGGAGGGCCTCGTAAGAGGCCCCCATCTTCCCCAGAAGGCAATTGCAGTGACGAACCGACACCCGGGCAGTCTTCAGGACATCCCAGACCGATGTTTGCATCACCAACACTGTTTCGCGTGGAAGAAACACCCTCAACACTTCCATGTCGAGGATCAATCCCAGAAAGGACAACCTCCTGGATGGTTCCAAAGTGATTTTGGAATGTTCAGAATCCAAACGTGGACTCTGAGTGGATGGTTCGTGAGAGCCATGGACCGCAACAGCTTCTCCTTGGACGATGCCTTTATCAGCAGAACGTCCAGATATGGAATCGTGTTCACCCCTTGTGTGCGGAGGAGAACCATCATCCTTGCCATCACCTTGGTTAATACCCTCGGTGCTGTGGAGAGGCCGAATGGCAGGTCTTGGAAATGACAGTTCAACAGAGCGAATCGGAGAATTGCTTGACACGGCGGCCAAAACGGAATGTGGGGTTATGCATCCTCGATATCCAGGGATACCAGGAAAACCCCTTCTCCTGATATTACCGCCCTTAGAGACTCCATTTTGAACTTGCACTCCCTCAGAAAAGTGTTTTTTAGGTTTAAAATGGGTCTGACCGACCCATCCGGTTTCGGTATATGAAAAGGTTCGAATAGAAACCTTTGTTTTGCATATGAGGTGGTACTGGCACAAGAACCTGTGCCTCCACCAACGTCTGGATGGCGTCTTGCCGGACAGTCCTGTCTGCCAGCAGAGCTGGCAGGCCTGAATTGAAAATCGGTGAGGAGAGAAATGAAATACCAGCCTGTATCCCTGGGACACAATATATTGCACTCAGGGATCCAGGCCGGATGACACCCAGACATGACTGAAATGTCTGAGCTGCGCTCCCACCGGCCCCACCACCGGGGCGTGCAGTCCACCGTCATACGGAGGACTTTAGTACCGCTGAGCCTCCCGAAGCGCAGTTAATACTGCGCTCCTACCCTGATCCCGCCATCTTCACACCAGCCCCCCGCTTGCTAGGGAAGTCGGTGTCTCACTCGCCACAATCTTCAGCTCTGTAAGGGGGTGGCGGCATGCTGCTGGGGTGAGCAATCCCCTGTGGCGGGGAACGATCTATCCCCTCTGGAGCTCAGTGTCCAGTCAGCGGAGACAGTGGCTCAGACCCTAAGTCCCTTGCTGCAGGGAGGAT
The DNA here is from genome assembly GCF_028390025.1 of Pseudophryne corroboree. Lineage (NCBI taxonomy): Eukaryota > Metazoa > Chordata > Amphibia > Anura > Myobatrachidae > Pseudophryne > Pseudophryne corroboree. The sequence goes on from NC_086450.1 coordinate 500,517,768, forward strand.
GTTGCCAGCAGCCTCCCTGTAAAACAATAAACTCTAAAAAATAACTTTTACTAAGGAAACTCTGCAGAGCTCCCCTAGCTGTGACCGGCTCCTCCGGGCACATTTTCTAAACTGAGTCTGGTAGGAAGGGCATAGAGGGAGGAGCCAGCCCACACTCTCAAACTCTTAAAGTTCCAATGGCTCCTGGCGGACCCATCTATACCCCATGGTACTAATGTGGACCCCAGCATCCTCTAGGACGTAAGAGAAACCTCCTTTACCTAAAGGCAGCATGGTGTCTGAATCCTCGACAAGCAAGGTGGGCCTTATTCTTTTCTCATTTTAAATTCAAGTTGCAGTTTCGTCCTGGCTCTCAGAATGTTAAAGCGGATGCTTTATCACGCTCCATGAGTGCTAATGAAGAATCTTCAGATCAAATCTCTCGTCCAGTTCTCAATCCTGTGGTTTCTGCTTCCACAAATGTGTCTCCAGCTCCGCCTCCTGGCAAGATGTTCGTTTCACCTGAGCTTCGTCCAAATCTCCTGTCTTGGGCTCACACTTCATCCTGGAATCCTTAAAACTTATAAGTTCTTGTCACAATCCTATTGGTGGCCACATATGAAAGCCGATATCCAAGAATTTGTAGCTTCATGCAAATTCGCCCAGCATAAAGTTCCTTGTCAAGCTCCTGCTGGTCAACTGTTGCCAAATTCCATACCAAGTTGTCCCTGGTCTCATCTGTCAATGGATTTTATTTCAGATCTACCTCCCATCAAAGGGTACGATACCATCTGGGTAATGGTCGACAGGTTCTCTAAGATGACCCACTTTGTTCCTTTCATTGGCTTGCTCTCTGCTCCAAAGCTTGCACAATTATTTCTACGTGAAATCTTTAGATTACATGGACTTCCAACGGAGATTATTTCCGACCGTGGAGTTCAATTTGTGGAAAGATTCTGGAGGGCCTTATGTTCTGCCTTGCAAGTCAAACTCGAGTTTTCCACAGTATACCATCCGCAAACGAATGGGCAGACGGAGAGAGTAAACCAGGAGCGTGAGACCTTTCTAAGACTCTACATATCTTCTTCGCAAGATGACTGGGTGGATTTGTTACCGTGGGCCGAATTTGCTCACAACTTCCGTTATCATTCAGCCACCGATACTACTCCTTTCTTTGCAGTTTATGGTCAACATCCCAGAGTTCCAGATTTCCAAGATCTTCCTGTTGTTGATGTACCCGCTGCTTTTTCAGCGCTTCAGCAGTTTTCTCAGATTTGGAAAAAGATTGATCTTTCTCTCAAAAAAGCATCCAACCAGTACAAAGTCCTTGCAGAACGGAAAAGGCAAGCAGTTCCAAGTTTAAAGCCAGGTGATAAAGTCTGGTTATCCGCCCGTAACCCCCATCTCAGAGTTCCTTCTATGAAGTTTGCTCCGCGGTTCTTTGATCCATTTCCTGTTGAACGTGTCATCAATCAAGTGGCATACAAGCTGAAATTTCCTCCTTATTTTAAAATCCATTTCATATTTCTCTCCTCAGACCTTTGATTCTTAACCGTTTCCAGAAAGCTCTTCCAGCGGCTCCAAAAGTTCAAACCCATCGGGGCGTAGAGCACGAGGTTGAGAAGATCTGGGTTCCCGACATCGGTATGGTCGTCTACAATATCTGATCGACTGGTCCGGGTATGGTCCTGAGGAGAGGAGTTGGGTCAACGCCACTGATGTTCATGCTCCACGGTTAGTTCAAGCTTTTCATAGACTTTTTCCTTCCAAGCCTCGTGGGTGTTCGGTGCCCACCGATAAAGTGGGGGTACTGTCAGGAATCGATGTTCAGAGGCATCTCACTTACCGACGCGCTGGTGTGCAGGCCTCCAGAGGTCACGGCCCCAGTTTGCGGCTGCGTGAATGCTCTGTCCGCAGGCGCAGTGCCCATTGTCATTGTGTACCCCTGAAGTCCATCTAGTGTGTACCCACCATCTGTGCAGCATGGGCGTTGCCATGACACTTGCGGTCAGCTGACCTGTAACACCCAATCCTGCACTGCACATGATTCATGATATACAGACTGTGTGAATTCATTGCTGTTGGTTTCCAGACCAATCACCGGAGTTACTATTGCCTGTGTTCACTGTCATCAGTTGCATTACCATCTTTTGCATATTTGATCCTGTTACCATCGACTTCCAAGTCGACCATCGATGTTTGCCAGTGATGACCGGCCTGGAAGCCGATGGCAAACATCCCTATGCTTATAAGTATCCGGACATTGGTGGTCATTCCGAGTTGTTCGTTCGGTAATTTTTTTCGCATCGCAGCGATTTTCCGCTTATTGCGCATGCGCAATGTTCGCACTGCGACTGCGCCAAGTAAATTTGCTATGAAGATTGGTATTTTACTCACGGCATTACAAGGTTTTTTCTTCGTTCTGGTGATCGTAATGTGATTGACAGGAAGTGGGTGTTTCTGGGCGGAAACTGGCCGTTTTATGGGAGTGTGTGAAAAAATGCTGCCGTTTCTGGGAAAAACGCGGGAGTGGCTGGAGAAACGGGGGAGTGTCTGGGCGAACGCTGGGTGTGTTTGTGACGTCAAACCAGGAACGACAAGCACTGAACTGATCGCGCTGGAAGAGTAAGTCTGGAGCTACTCAGAAACTGCACAGAGAAGTCTTTTCGCAATATTGCAAATCTTTCGTTCGCAATTTTGCTAAGCTAAGATTCACTCCCAGTAGGCGGCGGCTTAGCGTGTGCAATGCTGCTAAGAGCAGCTTGCGAGCGAACAACTCGGAATGAGGGCCATTGGTCTGATCTTGTTATCTTTTATCTTTGTGAATATATTAAAAGATCCTTTTTGGGAATTGATATGGTGTGGAGATCTTCTGGAGTCATCTAAAAGAAACCATTATGGCAGTGGTTCCCAAACTTTTCTGAATCACGGCACCCCAGAGTATCAGAATTTTTTTCACGGCACCCCTAAGCCAATAGTTTCTTATTGAAAACTTTAGAAAGAAATATTAAATAAAGTAAATTGTCTTTATATGTCATCCTTAGGGTAACTTATGTGGTGAGGGACAAGATTTGCTTCTGATTGTCAATATATTTTATGATTGGCAGCCATTAACACTGGCTTTGCTTTTTACATTGACCATGCAGAATTTGAATTGGTTCTGGACCACCAACCCGCGGCACCCCTGCAAGTGTCCCGAGGCACCCCAGGGAGCCACGGCACACAGTTTGGGAACCACTGCATTATGGGAAAGGGACTGAACTCTAATGTAAGTGTATTTCTTACTGGCGTGTCTGCCTGCATTCACCTCACACACCTCTGTCACTCAGGCTGTTAAAGAAACTGCTTAGGGTCTACGGGTGAGAACCCGAATGTAAGTTTCTTTCCAAAAGTTACCATTTGGGCACCTGTGATTGCAGTTTTTCATATTGGGGGTAATTCCAAGTTGATCGCAGCAGGAAATTTTTTAGCAGTTGGGCAAAACCATGCTGCACTGCAGGGGGGGCAGATGTAACATGTGCAGAGAGAGTTAGATTTGGGTGGGTTATTTTGTTTCTGTGCAGGGTAAATACTGGAATACTGGTTGCTTTATTTTTACACTGCAATTTAGATTGCAGATTGAACTCACCACACCCAAATCTCTCTCTCTCTGCACATGTTATATCTGCCTCCCCTGCAGTGCACATGGTTTTGCCCAACTGCTAACAAAGTTCCTGCTGCATACCTCCCAACTTTGGCCGCCTTGAAAGAGAGACACACGCGCTCCCGAAAAAGGGGCGTGGTCTATGAAAAGGGGGCGTGGCTTCGCGGGAAGACCTGCAATCGCGAGCCACGCCCCCAATTTCGTCATTGAGGGGGCATGCCCAGCGCTCCGTGAGCCGCTGGCATGCCCCCTCTCCCTCTGTCTACAATGAATGACGCGTTGCGTCGTGACGTCGCGATGCAAACGCGTCATTCCGCGAAACTCCGCCCCACGAGCAGGAGCGCTCGGGAGAGGCGAGAAGGAGATAAGCATGAAGGAGGAGGCGGACGGCGCGATGGATGTGAGGCGGCGGGACCGAAGAGCGGGAAGACGTAAGTATTCTCTCTCTCTCTCTCCCCCTTCCTTCCTCTCAACTTGAAACCTGCCTGCCGCTGCCGCACTGTGTAAAATGGGGACACCTGCCTATGGGGATACCTGCCTGCCGCACTGTGTAAAATGGGGATACCTGCCTGCCGCACTGTGTAAAATGGGGACACCTGCCTGCGTACTGTGTAATATGGGGGCATCTGCCTGCGTACTGTGTAATATGGGGGCATCTGCCTGCGTACTGTGTAATATGGGGGCACCTGCCTGCGTACTGTGTAATATGGGGGCATCTGCCTGCGTATTGTGTAATATGGGGGCATCTGCCTGCGTACTGTGTAATATGGGGGCATCTGCCTGCGTACTGTGTAATATGGGGGCACCTGCCTGCGTACTGTGTAATATGGGGGCACCTGCCTGCGTACTGTGTAATATGGGGGCATCTGCCTGCGTACTGTGTAATATGGGGGCATCTGCCTGCGTACTGTGTAATATGGGGGCACCTGCCTGCGTACTGTGTAATATGGGGGCACCTGCCTGCGTACTGTGTAATATGGGGGCATCTGCCTGCGTACTGTGTAATATGGGGGCACCTGCCTGCGTACTGTGTAATATGGGGACACCTGCCTGCGTACTGTGTAATATGGGGGCATCTGCCTGCGTACTGTGTAATATGGGGGCATCTGCCTGCGTACTGTGTAAAATGGGGATATCTGCCTGCCGCGCTGTGTAAAATGGGGATACCTGCCTGCCGCACTGTGTAAAATGGGGATACCTGCCTGCGTACTGTGTAATATGGGGGCATCTGCCTGCGTACTGTGTAATATTGGGGCACCTGCCTGCGTACTGTGTAATATGGGGGCATCTGCCTGCGTACTGTGTAATATGGGGGCACCTGCCTGCGTACTGTGTAATATGGGGGCATCTGCCTGCGTACTGTGTAATATGGGGACACCTGCCTGCGTACTGTGTAATATGGGGACACCTGCCTGCGTACTGTGTAATATGGGGGCATCTGCCTGCGTACTGTGTAATATGGGGGCATCTGCCTGCGTACTGTGTAAAATGGGGATATCTGCCTGCCGCGCTGTGTAAAATGGGGATACCTGCCTGCCGCACTGTGTAAAATGGGGATACCTGCCTGCGTACTGTGTAATATGCGGGCATCTGCCTGCGTACTGTGTAAAATGGGGATATCTGCCTGCCGCGCTGTGTAAAATGGGGATACCCGCCTGCCGCACTGTGTAAACTAGGGATACCTGCCTGCGTACTGTGTAATATGGGGGCACCTGCCTGCGTACTGTGTAAAATGGGGATATCTGCCTGCCGTGCTGTGTAAAATGGGGGCACCTGCCTGCCGCACTGTGTAATATGGGGATACCTGCCTGCCGCACTGTGTAATATGGGGGCACCTGCCTGCGTACTGTGTAATATGGGGGCACCTGCCTGCGTACTGTGTAATATGGGGGCATCTGCCTGCGTACTGTGTAATATGGGGATACCTGCCTGCGTACTGTGTAATATGGGGGCACCTGCCTGCGTACTGTGTAATATGGGGGCATCTGCCTGCGTACTGTGTAAAATGGGGATATCTGCCTGCCGCGCTGTGTAAAATGGGGATACCTGCCTGCCGCACTGTGTAAAATGGGGATACCTGCCTGCGTACTGTGTAATATGGGGGCATCTGCCTGCGTACTGTGTAAAATGGGGATATCCGCCTGCCGCGCTGTGTAAAATGGGGATACCCGCCTGCCGCACTGTGTAAACTAGGGATACCTGCCTGCGTACTGTGTAATATAGGGGCACCTGCCTGCGTACTGTGTAATATGGGGGCATCTGCCTGCGTACTGTGTAAAATGGGGATATCTGCCTGCCGTGCTGTGTAAAATGGGGGCACCTGCCTGCCGCACTGTGTAATATGGGGATACCTGCCTGCCGCACTGTGTAATATGGGGGCACCTGCCTGCGTGCTGTGTAAAATGGGGATATCTGCCTGCCGTGCTGTGTAAAATGGGGATATCTTCCTGCCGTGCTGTGTAAAATGGGGATGCCTGCCGTGCTGTGTAAAATGGGGATATCTGCCTGCCGTGCTGTGTAAAATGGGGATACCTGCCTGCCGCACTGTGTAAAATGGGGATACCTGCCTGCTGCACTTTGTAAAATGGGGGCACCTGCCTGCGTACTGTGTAAAATGGGGATACCTGCCTACCGTACTGTGTAAAATGGGGATACCTGCCTTCCGTACTGTGTAAAATGGGGACACCTGCCTGCCGCGCTGTGTAAAATGGGGACACCTGCATGCTGCGCTGTGTAATATGGGGACACTTGCCTGCTGTAATGTGTAAAAAGGGGACTTTTTTATTTTTATTTTTCCCCCCCTGTGGTGGGTGTGATGATATCAGATGAGGCCATGCCCACTTTAATGAGACCACACCCATTTTAATCAGGCCACACACCCTTGTCGGGAGCGCGCGCGCCTATGGCGCGCGCATGCTTTGTCTTTTTATGGCTATATGGGGGGGGGGGCACACGTTTTTTTTTTAGAGCAATAGGGGGGGCGCATTTTGAAATCTCGCACTGGGAGCCAAATTGTCTAGAAACGGCCCTGTTCCCAATCGTAGTCCGCGTGGATCGTTAAGTATGAAAAAGTTCAAACAGTTTTTAAAAACTCATGTCGACCTTTTGACCTGTCGACCTAGAACATGTCGATCTAGAGACCCTGTCGACCAATAAACCCTGTCAACCTAGTGTGACAGGACGGTCCCGTACGAAAGCACTCGCCGCTTTCGCGTCCCGTTGGCTGCTCACAGAATGGCAGGTCAAGTCACACGAGGCCTGACCACATAGGGGATTCCCGCTTACCGTCAGTAACCGCCTGTTACTGACTCCACCCACTGCGTTGTGGGCGGGTTTATGCTGCCACCACCAAACTCCTAACCGGCCTTGGCATTTGGAACCACGGTTCGGCTCTGTATGTGCCGACGCACTGCCTTACCACACCTGTGTGGTGTTGACGAATCCCCACTAGCCACTTGCTAGGCCTCTACCGGTTGCTGGCGGAAGGCGGAACTTGGAGACGTTTAGGTGCTTCCCTGGACAGCCGGAGAACGGGGCTAGGTTTGGCCTAACCCTGTAGGTCACAAGATGAAGCAGTCTTCTTGAGGCAATGATGTTTATTTGCTCAATGATAATAACCTTTAAAAAGGCTCCTCCCTATTGCTAGGGGCAACAGCATACAATCAGATGTTTCAGCAGAATAAAGATGGTACAATACAATCTCTATGGGCCAACTGCCCTCCTTTTATCCCACTCCAATACACATTACCACAGGGGGTAAGCCCGCCCTGTGGTGTACAACCAATCAATGTTTACCCATGAGCTTTGCATGCCTTGGTCACATGCACAGCTAACATTGTTCTCTATGGACAGTGGGGAGTGGTCGTTCTCCTTTGACTGTCCCATCCTGGAGGATCAGGATACGCCCAGGTGCCGTTCAGTCTAGGCTGGGGGAAGTTTTCCCTCCTAAAACTGACTTCCAGAAACCTGCCCGGGACCCAGCCCACTGCCTGCAGCCTGGATTTGGGCTCCAGAGCTGGGCAGCCTGGCTCCCCGGTCCAGGTTTCCGGGCCACTACGGGTGATCTCCATGGAGCTCCAGAAAACCACTCAGATTGTTTCACAGCTGAGCTTCTTCTCTTTCTCCCAATGCCCCTTTAAAGTGTGAGGCTGGATGGGAAAGTATTCCGTTTTTGGGGAAAAGGTCTGGGAGAATCCATCAGCCTGCACAGCCATGGATTCCCCCCTCCTGGGACACACAACCAAGTAAGTGCAATTTACCTTTAAATACATCACATTTAAAACACACTGTACATGTTATTACATTTAAAACAATGTCTTTGTTTTTCTTTTTACATCCTGTCCCCTAGTCCTGCAGCCTGGCTGCTAGGACTCTGTCTGTGCTGGAGGTATGGGGCTGGCTTCCCCCATCCTCCAGCCTGTCTGCCTGCCACTGGGGTCCAGGGAGCTGGCTCTCCCTGTCCTCCCAGTGGGGCACTCACTTTGTGGCCTCGCCGCACGGAGCGGCGCACCCTCCTGATCCGAAGCTCGGCGGCCCGGGACACTTGCCGCTGTGGCTCTGTGTCCTTTGCAGCGCTGAGGTGCCGGGAGCGTAGCTCCCGGACCCCAGCACTCACCAACCTACTCATCCCCCCGCCGCCAGGGAGCCGGCTAGCCCGGTCCCCTGTATGCGGCGCTGGATCTGTGGCCTCGCCGCAGCGTCCGGCGGGAAGCACCCCCCTTGCCGCCCAGCAGCCCAGGACGTTCGTCCCGGCTGCCGCGGCTGGCCACCTCCGATGGGCTGAGGCGCCGGGAGCAGAGCTCCCGGACCCCAGCGGCGGCACACACAGAGAGCGCTGCAGCGGGAGTGGATCTCCCGCCTGCAGCGGCTCTCCCTACTCCCCGGCGCGCACACAGCTAGTGCGCCCGGGGCTGCACTGACCGCTGCTGGGAACGGAGCTCCCGGACTCTGGCGGTCAGCGGCTCCCCTCTCCCCCGGCGCGCACACTCTGCTCAGCGCGCCGGGGGCTGCCCTCACTGCCGTGGTTTCCGGAGAGGCCCGGGACTACGGCACACATTTACAACTGCATATTTTAAACATTTATACAACACGGCGCCTAGCGCCCACAGTATTTCAAATCTGGCGCCAAGCGCCCATTGTCTGTAAAATGGCGCCGGGCACTAGGGGTTAACCCCTTCAGTGCCGCGGCGGCCATTTCCCACGTGGCTGGAGCCTCTCCGGCCACACCTAGTTACTGTCGACCAATAGTGGTCAACCTAGACACTGTCGACCTAGAGACTGGATACCGGTCAAAATACATCCAGGAAAACCAAAACACCTGTCTCAGAGAGTACCAACTATTAGTACCACTGAGTATAGTCAATTTCTAGTAATAGTGTTTTCAATAACCAACAAAGTTGACATGTTACACATTTATTGGCAAGCTGATCAATCAGATTGTCATGTCACTCAGGTGCTAAATTCTGGGTAAGAGAAAAACATACAGCTATCCCTAATGCACACTGAGTGAAAAATAACACTACATAATGGGGGTAATTCAGAGTTGATCGCAGCAGGAATTTTGTTAGCAGTTGGGCAAAACCATGTGCACTGCAGGGGAGGCAGATATAACATATGCAGAGAGAGATTTGGGTGGGTTATTTTGTTTCTGTGCAGGGTAAATACTGGCTGCTTTATTTTTACACTGCAATTTAGATTGCAGATTGAACACACCCCACCCAAATCTAACTCTCTCTGCACATGTTACATCTGCCCCCCCCCCCCCCCCTCTGCAGTGCACATGGTTTTGCCCAACTGCTAACAAAATTCCTGCTGCGATCAACTTGGAATTACCCCCCAATATCAGATAATACAGAGATCTTGGTTGCATATATCTGCAGATATAAGGTTAAGCCCCCAGGCTGAACGGCAACACATCTCTATCACTGGGGGTCCCTAATACTAGGTATGGGTCCAGAGCGTGGGACCCCATCATGTCTGCACAGGTTGGCCACCCCAGGGCAGCACACAGGTGAAAATTAGTAAGGTGAAAATTAGTAAGGGTTAATAAGAAGCACATAAGTGCTATGTAAGTGAGGTGTGATTAAAATAATACAAAATATATACAATGTGATAGGGGAAAAAACGAGATTTATGGTAAGTACTTACCGTTGTTAAATCTCTTTCTGCGAGGTACACTGGGCTCCACAAGGATTCACATCGGGGTGTAGAGTAGGATCTTTATCCGGAGGCACCCTCAGGCTCAAAGCTTTGACTGTTCCCAAGATGCACAGCGCCGCCTCCTCTATAACCCCGCCTCCGTGCACAGGAGCTCAGTTTCGTTTAACAGCCCAATGCAGTAGCAGGTACTAGAGACGACAATCGCTCGTAGCCAATTACACCACACACTCACCACAGGAGAGGGTGTCAGCGGCTATGCCATACCAACCCAAAGAAGCTAAGTGCATCAGGGTGGGTGCCTTGTGGAGCCCAGTGTACTTCGCAGAAAGAGATTTAACAACGGTAAGTACTTACCATAAATCTCGTTTTCTGCTGCGGGGTACACTGGGCTCCACAAGGATTCACATCGGGGATGTCCTAAAGCAGTTCCTTATGGGAGGGGATGTACTGTAGCGGGCACAAGAACCCGGCGTCCAAAGGAAGCATCCTGGGAGGCGGAAGTATCAAAGGCATAGAACCTTATGAACGTGTTCCCTGAGGACCACGTAGCCGCCTTGCACAATTGTTCAAAGGTCGCACCATGGTGGGCCACCCAAGAAGGTCCAACCGACCGAGTAGAATGGGTTTTGATAGTAGCAGGAACCGGACGACCAGCCTGTACATAAGCATGTGCAATCACCATTCTAATCCATCTGGCCAGTGTCTGCTTGGAAGCATGAAAAGAGAATCAGATTTCCTAATGGAAGATGTCCTCTTCACATAAATATGGAGAGCCCGTACTACATCCAAAGACTGCTCTTTGGTAGACAACTCCGGAGAATTAAAGGCCGGAACCACAATCTTCTGGTTAAGGTGGAAGGAAGACACCACCTTGGGTAAATAACCTGGTTGCGTTCTAAGAACCGCCCGGTCACGGTGAAAAATCAAATGGGGAGACTTACAGGATAAGGCACCCAAGTCCAAGACCTTTCTGGCTGAAGCAATAGCCAGCAAAAATAGCACCTTTAGGGAAAGCCACTTAAGGTCAGCAGATGCAAGAGGTTCAAACAGAGACTCTTGCAAGGCCTCCAAAACCACCGACAGATCCCAAGGGGCCACGGGTGGCACATAAGGAGGCTGAAGTCGCAACACGCCCTGAGTGAATGTATGGACATCAGGCAGGGTAGCAATCCTTCTCTGAAACCAGACAGACAAGGCAGAGATGTGAACCTTGAGGGAGTCCAGATGCAGGCCTAAGTCCAGGCCCTGTTGTAGAAAGGCCAATAATTTTGCCGTACTAAACTTGAAAACGTCATGATTGTGAGACGCACACCAAGTAAAGTAAGCATGCCAGACCCTACGGTAGATCCGATCAGAAACCGGCTTACGGACCTTCAACATAGTTTGAACGACCGCCTCAGAAAAACCTTTGGCTCCCAGGACGGAAGCTTCAATCCTGGTAAACACAAGGGCCCTGAACGAGGAGATCTGGACATTTTGGAAGTAGAAGGGGACGATCCAACAAGAGGCTCTGTAGATCGGAGAACCAGTGCCGCCTGGGCCACGCAGGAGTGACCAGAAGTAGGTTTCCTCCATCTTGCTTGAACTTCCGTATTACTCTGGGCAGGAGTGACACCAGAGGGAAAACATACGGCAGCCGGAAGTTCCATGGAATTGCCAGAGCGTCCACGAATGCTGCTTGAGGATCCCTTGTCCTTGCTCCAAAGAACGGAACCTTGTGATTGTGTCGAGACGCCATCAGGTCCACATCTGGAAGGCCCCACTTGTCCACAAGAAGTTGAAACACTTCTGGATGTAGGCTCCATTCTCCGGCATGTACGTCCTGACAACTGAGATAGTCCGCTTCCCAGTTCAGAACGCCCGGAATGAACACTGCTGATATGGCCGGCAGATGGCGTTCTGCCCACTGAAGAATCCTTGATTCGAGTGCCGCCTTGATGACTGATGTACGCCACCATGGTGGCGTTGTCCGATTGTACTCGAACAGGTCTGTTCTGTATCAGATGCAGGGCCATTGTCAATACATTGAACACTGCCCGCAATTCCAGAATGTCTATCGGGAGTAGAGACTCCTCCTTGGTCCACCGACCCTGGAAAGAGTGTTGTTCCAACACCGCGCCCCAACCTCTCAGACTGGCATCCGTCAGCAGGACCCAGTTGGATATCCAGAAGGGACGGCCCCTGCTCAATCATTGGTCCTGAAGCCACCAGCTCAGTGACAGGCGGACCTCCGGAGACAAGGAGATCATGTGAGATTTGTTCCGGTGAGGCAGGCCGTCCCATTTGGTCAGAATTAACTTCTGCAGAAGGCGAGAATGGAATTGAGCATACTCCACCATGTCGAAAACCGACACCATGAGACCTAGCACTTGCATTGCCGAATGAATCGACACCTGCGGACGAGATAGGAAGCATCAAATCCTGTCCTGAAGCTTCAGGACTTTCTCCTGAGACAAGAACAACCATTGGTTGTGAGTGTCCAATAACGCTCCCAGGTGTATCATGGTCCGAGCAGGAACCAGGTTGGATTTCTTCCAGTTGATCAGCCACCCGTGGGCTTTCATGCACTGGACCGTCAGATCGAGATGACACGGGAGAAGTTCTGGGGAATTTGCCAGGATCAACAGATCGTCGAGGTATGGTAGGATCTTGACCCACTGATGGCGGAGTGTAGCGTCATGACCGCCATCACTTTGGTGAAAACTCGGGGAGCTGTTGTCAAACCAAAGGGTAACGCCCGAAATTGGTAATGAAGATTGCCCACCGCAAACCTGAGGTACTGCTGATGAGACACTGCGATAGGGATATGCAGGTAGGCATCTTCTATGTCCAGGGAGACCATATAGTCCCCAGGCTCCAAGGCCAGAACAATAGAGCGCAGAGTTTCCATACAAAACTTGGAGACCCACACATACTTGTTCAAGGACTTCAGATTGAGAATGGGCTGAGAGGACCCGTTCGGTATCGGGACTAGAAACAGCGGTGAATAGTACCCCTTGCCTCTCTGAGCCAGAGGCACCTGTACGACCACTCCTGTGGACAGGAGGGAATGTACCACCGAATGCAGAATGTTTGCCTTTGTCGGGTCCAGAGGAACATCTGTCAGGCAAAATCGACGAGGGGGACGATTCTTGAAGGATATGTCGTAACCTCGAGTGACGACTTCCCTTACCCAGGTATCCGAAGTGGTCTTCAACCATTCCTGGGCAAAACCTAGAAGTCGGCCCCCCACCCTGGGATCCCCCAGAGGGAGGCCCGCCCCGTCATGTGGCAGGCTTGTCAGTTTTGGAAGCAGGCTGATGGGCAGCCCAGGCTCGTTTCGGTCTAGGCTTGGCAGGTCTGGAAGCACGAGCTTGCTTTGGGTACGCCTGACCTTTTGCTTTACCTGGAGGACGAAAGGGCCAAGGGAAAGTACTTTTAGCCTTCTGAGCGGAAGGAGCCATACTAGGTAGGCAAGCTATTTTAGCAGTAGCCAGATCAGCCACAATCTTATTGAGGTCTTCTCCAAAGAGAATGTCTCCTTTGAAAGGAAGCACCTCCAGGGTTTTCTTTGAATCCATATCCACCGACCAGGATCTCAACCAAAGGATACGCCTGGCCAAGATGGACGTAGTAGCAGCCTTGGCCGCCAGCACCCCGGCATCGGAGGCCGCCTCCTTAAGGTACAGAGAAGCCGTAGAAATATACGAGAGACGTTGTTGAGCATGCTCAGATGCATTAGGACAGCGGTGGCCAACCAGTGGCTCTTGAGCCTCATGAGGCTCTTTCTTTATTTAAATGTGGCTCCCAACACTCTAAATCATGTGACCACAACAGATACAGAAACTGCTGCACTCCAGACAGACATGCAGCAGCACTACAGGGACTGAAAATTGAAGGAGCCAGATACTAGAGGCGAGACACCCACTGGCAAACAGAGAACACATTAGGGGCTGCATTAATGGCACGACTTGGTGGGGGAACTTTAGTGACACATGAGGGTGGGCTAGAGTGACACAAGGCAGAGCACGCTGGAGTGACACAGAAGGGTCCTGGCAGGAGTGACACATGGAGGAGCTGACTGCAGTGATGAAGGAGTGTGCTGGAAGTAGTGACACATGGAAGAGCTGGCTGGAGTGACATAGGAGGTTGGTAGCAGGAGTGACACATGGGAGAGCTGGCTGGAGTGACATGGGGAGCTGGCTGGAGTGACATAGGGTGCTAGCAGGAGTGTCACATGGGGAGCTGGCTGGAGTGACATAGGAGGGTGCAAGCAGGAGTGTCACATGGGGAGCTGGCTGGAGTGACATAGGAGGGTGCTAGCAGGAGTGACACATGGGAGAGCTGGCTGGAGTGACATGGGGAGCTGGCTGGAGTGACATAGGAGGGTGCTAGCAGGAGTGTCCCATGGGGAGCTGGCTGGAGTGACATAGGAGGGTGCTAGCAGGAGTGTCACATGGGGAGCTGGCTGGAGTGACTCATGGGGGAACTTAAGTTTATTATGTGAATCTAGCTTTTTCAATTATTTTATGTGAAAGTGGCTTTTTAAATGGATCTGACTTTAAATTTTTTTAATTTTATGTCGTTCTGGCTTTTTCAATGTATTTTTTTACCAGCGGTGTGGTCTAGCAGGCACAAGGCCACATTCCATTTTTGCATGCGCGCCTTTGGCTCGATGTCGGCTCTTTGACGTACCTAACAAGGTTTTTTGGCTCTTTGTCACTGACTGGTTGGCCGCCCCTGCATAAGGAGGTCACTCCACCTCTAGCTCCTGAGCCCACACCTCAATAGCTTCAGCAGCCCAAGTTGCTGCAATGGTTGGCCTATGCACCACCCCCGTTAGGGTGTAAATTGCTTTAAAAAAACTCTCCACACGTCTATCCGTTGGTTCCTTCAGAGAGGTGACGGTAGTTACTGGCAGAGCAGAGGAAACTACCATGTGCGACACATGAGAATCTACAGGCGGAGGAGTTTCCCAATTTTTACATAACTCCACGGAGAGAGGATAGCGAGCCAACAGCCTCTTGTTCGGTGTGAATTTTGTCACCGGATTTTCCCAGGACTCCTGACGTATGTCAGCCAGGTGTTGAGAATGAAGTAAAACTTGTTTAACCACCTTCTTACGTTTAAATCTGTCCGGCTTTCTAGAGTCAGCCTCAGGCTCAGGATCATCAGAGACCTGAAGAATGAGCCTGATAGCCTCAATCAAATCGGGGACATCCACCACTGACTTCCCTTCCCCATCAGAAGCATCTGAGTCAGTGTCTGTGGGATCAGTATATGCACCATCCTCCTCTGAGGACGTGTCTGGGATAGCAGTGGATTGTGAGGAGGTAATGGCCCGTTTAGAAGACGTCTTAGTCTTAGGCGGGCGAGAGTGACACTTAGATTTAGTCAGTGACCGATTCAGTTGCTGTAACTGAGTGGAGATTTGATCTGCCCATGGCGGATTAATAGCAGGGACCATAAACTGCTGCATTGGCACAGGTGGTCCCACAGGGGGCGCCAATTTAGTTACTAGCGTGTTTAACAGCGTGGAAAAGGTAGCCCAAGGTGGGTCATTTGTTGCCCCCGGTGCTACAGACCCACTGGGGGGGAGTAAGGAACCCCCTGAACCTGAACTCTCTGCTGCCAAATTTTCCTCCAAAATGTCTGTGGCATCACCACCACGTAAAGTGGGAGAAGCCCCAGCTCCATTGCCTCGTGTAGCTGACATAACAAGTAGCACAATATCGGGCAAACCTGGTACAATTCTAAGCAGCGATATTCCTAGCCAGAACTCCCAGTGAAGTGTGACTGTGTCAGCACAAACCGGGAATCCCAGAGATATATGGTGACTATAAATCACATGGAAAAATACCCAGCAAGTATATCCTGTGAAAAGAATTCTATATTATACAGAAAACCTGATACACTTAGCCCCCTCAGGTTATGGAATATAGGAGTAGCGCGGTGAGTGAAATACCCGATATGGCAGCCACGCAGCAGCTACATGCACACACACATATATAATCACAAGTGTACCATGCAGAAGTTATGTACCATAAAACTGCACTGGACTAGCAATACAAAGTAATACTCAGTATAGCTATATGTGTCAACAATAGATATAACAATGCACAGCAGATACTGCATGTATATCACAGGGTGTTTGTACCTACACAACCCTGAATGTATGCACTCTTTCTTAACTAACACTGTCCCAGTGACAGGTAGAATACTTAAGTGTCCTGTAAATTGCACAGCGCTGGCGATCAGGTGGCTTTACAGAGGAGGATTTGCCCCAGCAGTCCCAGGAACAGCTCAGCTCCGTGTGTGATGGCGGCTGACCGGGAGTGAGGGAGATATGTGCAGTTCCAGGGCGGGAATAGTCTCAGAAATGGCGCCCTGGGGCTGGGGGAGGGGCTACAGGTTAGGCCTTCTCCCCCTGCTGGCATCCTCACCAGGCGCTAGAGAGTAAAAACCCCCACACCTGTGCCCAGTGTCCCTGGTGGCTAGTGGAGTGGTTGCCCAATAACAGTGTCCACACCAGCACGTGCGGCCCGCCATCCCACGGCCACGCCGAATTGCGGCAAACAGCGGCCAAAGAGACCCCTTACCTCCCCATGTACCTGTGGCCACGCAATCCCGGATGGTAGCGGCGGGTGTGTGTGACTAACAGAAGAACACCGGAGCCTCCGCTGTAGTTACCCGGCAACCAGGGCGCGGGAGTATACAGCGCCTCTGGGGGTGATGGAGCTGCAGCAAAGTATGTCTACTGACATCAAATGCTGCAGCCCTTGAAGTCCTGAAATTCTTTTCTTCTTTCTTCAAACAGCTATGATATGGGCTGCAAGGGCAACCCCCCTGTTGATTGCCTGCTTACTGCATGGCACCAACTTACAAACTGAGCTCCTGTGCAGGGAGGCGGGGTTATAGAAGAGGCGGCGCTGTGCATCTTGGGAACAGTCAAAGCTTTGAGCCTGTTGGTGCCTCCGGATCAAGATCCTACTCTACAGCCCGATGTGAATCCTTGTGGAGCCAGTTGTACCCTGCAGCAGAAACGTAAGTGTTAATAAAGTGTTAGGGTGTGCCGACCTAAAGCAGCCCAGCCATTCCAACACAGGGGGCACTACGCCCCAAACCCACCCCATAAATAATTATAAATATGTCTCTGTCTAATAGCCCAGTGTAAGGCCACATGATAATGGCTCCTACAGCATCTGAGAGCGAGCTTACCTGGAGCAGTGGCGCCAAGAGAAGGGGGTAAGGATACAAATTACCTGGGCCCAGGTCTGATAGAGGGGACCATTGGGGGCCCCTGTCTCCCCCTTATCCTTACCTGGAAGTAACAGCTACAGTTTTCTTCTCAGCCCAACACACGCTGCTGTGTGCTGGGCTGCAGGGTGTACGCCTCTTGTGATTAGGCCTTGCCCCCTGAAAAGTACCTGGGCTCTCTACCGCCCTGGCTTGGGGAGGCATGCTATGCTCCTCTGAGTGGGTGCTTCTCATGTGCTAAACACGCCCCCAAAGAGGTGTGGCCATGCCCCCAGCATGCTGTGGCCACATCCCCTTTAGGGGAGGCAGGAAGTTGTTATACCGGGGACTGCTCTTGGCAGCACTAACCTGGAGACACCCCTAGCTTCTCCAATTGCACTTTGGAGTCAGCAATACCTCCTAATGCTAACCCATCCATACCTCTCTAAACGGGTGTAGTATGGTATGCCGGCGGCCGGGCTCCCGGCGACCAGCATACCGGCGCCGGAAGCCCGACCGCCAGCATACCGACAGCGCGGCGAGCGCAAATGAGCCCCTTGCGGGCTCACTGTGCTTGCCACGCTGCGGGCACAGTGGCGCGCTACGCTATTCACTCTCCCTCCAGGGGGGTCGTGGACCCCATGAGGGAAAAAAACTGTTGGTGTGCCAGCTGTCGGGATTCCGGCGCCGGTATACTGTGCGCCGGGATCCTGACAGTCGGCAACCTGAAGACCACCCCTCTAAACTACAATGCACATTGGCAAGCTGCTCAGTCAAATTGTGATGTCACTCGTGATAAAAGAGAGGAGTAATTCTGAGTAAGAAAAAACATTTTGCTATCCCTAATGCACACTGAGAGAAAAATAATACTACATAATATCAGATAATACAGAGATCTTGGTTGCATATATCTGCAGATATAGGGTTAAGCCCCCAGGCCACATGGCAAGGCGTATCTGTCACTGGGGGTCCCTAACACTAGATATGGGTACGAGGTGCGGGACCCCATCATGTCGGCACAGGCTGACCACCCCACCAGCATACAGGTGAAAATTAGTGAGGGTTAATAAGAAGAACATAAGTGCTATGTTAGTGATATGTGTGATTAAAGGTGACATGTAGGCTGTTCTAAAAGCTGAGTAATCAGGAGTTGCTTGGCCAGAAAAATGCGAAGGAGGAAAGAGGGTGATCCTGCTGTTAGTATTGCAGCAAAATCGTGCATCCATACCAGTTCAAAACGATCTACAACACTGGGTATTCTTTGGAGGTCTTCCTTCCAAGCACTGACCCAGTCCAACACTAGTTGGCTTCCAAGATCAGATGAGATTGGGAATGTGTATTGAGGAATGGTAGTAGATATTGAACTTTATTGATGCAACACTAATGAGAGTGCACCTGAATCACTAAAACCGTATCTTGTATGTGAATAAACGTGTGAACCATGGAGTTAGGTTGTAGTAATGGTTTGTTAGAGGTTAACGATTAGGATATGATTCAATTGTGATAACATGAAACTCAGAGAAAAGCACCAAAATTGACACAGTTACCTTGTTACGCAGTCACATAATGACATAACTGCATACACACAGTTACCTTGTTACTCAGTCACATAATGACATAACTGCATACACACAGTTACCTTGTTACTCAGTCACATAATGACATAACTGCATACACACAGTTACCTTGTTACACAGTCA
This sequence comes from Pseudophryne corroboree, assembly GCF_028390025.1. Classification (NCBI taxonomy): domain Eukaryota; kingdom Metazoa; phylum Chordata; class Amphibia; order Anura; family Myobatrachidae; genus Pseudophryne; species Pseudophryne corroboree. The sequence continues at coordinate 500,536,464 of NC_086450.1, forward strand.
CATAATGACATAACTGCATACACACAGTTACCTTGTTACGCAGTCACATAATGACATAACTGCATACACACAGTTACCTTGTTACTCAGTCACATAATGACATAACTGCATACACACAGTTACCTTGTTACTCAGTCACATAATGACATAACTGCATACACACAGTTACCTTGTTACACAGTCACATAATGACATAACTGCATACACACAGTTACCTTGTTACGCAGTCACATAATGACATAACTGCATACACACAGTTACCTTGTTACTCAGTCACATAATGACATAACTGCATACACACAGTTACCTTGTTACTCAGTCACATAATGACATAACTGCATACACACAGTTACCTTGTTACTCAGTCACATAATGACATAACTGCATACACACAGTTACCTTGTTACACAGTCACATAATGACATAGCTGCATACACACAGTTACCTTGTTACTCAGTCACATAATGACATAACTGCATACACACAGTTACCTTGTTACTCAGTCACATAATGACATAACTGCATACACACAGTTACCTTGTTACACAGTCACATAATGACATAGCTGCATACACACAGTTACCTTGTTACACAGTCACATAATGACATAACTGCATACACACAGTTACCTTGTTACTCAGTCACATAATGACATAACTGCATACACACAGTTACCTTGTTACTCAGTCACATAATGACATAACTGCATACACACAGTTACCTTGTTACAGTCACATAATGACATAACTGCATACACACAGTTACCTTGTTACACAGTCACATAATGACATAGCTGCATACACACAGTTACCTTGTTACACAGTCACATAATGACATAACTGCATACACACAGTTACCTTGTTACACAGTCACATAATGACATAACTGCATACACACAGTTACCTTGTTACTCAGTCACATAATGACATAACTGCATACACACAGTTACCTAGTTACACAGTCACATAATGACATAGCTGCATACACACAGTTACCTTGTTACTCAGTCACATAATGACATAACTGCATACACACAGTTACCTTGTTACACAGTCACATAATGACATAACTGCATACACACAGTTACCTTGTTACACAGTCACATAATGACATAACTGCATACACACAGTTACCTTGTTACGCAGTCACATAATGACATAACTGCATACACACAGTTACCTTGTTACTCAGTCACATAATGACATAACTGCATACACACAGTTACCTTGTTACTCAGTCACATAATGACATAACTGCATACACACAGTTACCTTGTTACACAGTCACATAATGACATAACTGCATACACACAGTTACCTTGTTACGCAGTCACATAATGACATAACTGCATACACACAGTTACCTTGTTACTCAGTCACATAATGACATAACTGCATACACACAGTTACCTTGTTACTCAGTCACATAATGACATAGCTGCATACACACAGTTACCTTGTTACACAGTCACATAATGACATAACTGCATACACACAGTTACCTTGTTACACAGTCACATAATGACATAACTGCATACACACAGTTACCTTGTTACGCAGTCACATAATGACATAACTGCATACACACAGTTACCTTGTTACTCAGTCACATAATGACATAACTGCATACACACAGTTACCTTGTTACTCAGTCACATAATGACATAACTGCATACACACAGTTACCTTGTTACTCAGTCACATAATGACATAACTGCATACACACAGTTACCTTGTTACACAGTCACATAATGACATAGCTGCATACACACAGTTACCTTGTTACTCAGTCACATAATGACATAACTGCATACACACAGTTACCTTGTTACTCAGTCACATAATGACATAACTGCATACACACAGTTACCTTGTTACACAGTCACATAATGACATAGCTGCATACACACAGTTACCTTGTTACACAGTCACATAATGACATAACTGCATACACACAGTTACCTTGTTACTCAGTCACATAATGACATAACTGCATACACACAGTTACCTTGTTACTCAGTCACATAATGACATAACTGCATACACACAGTTACCTTGTTACGCAGTCACATAATGACATAACTGCATACACACAGTTACCTTGTTACGCAGTCACATAATGACATAACTGCATACACACAGTTACCTTGTTACACAGTCACATAATGACATAACTGCATACACACAGTTACCTTGTTACACAGTCACATAATGACATAGCTGCATACACACAGTTACCTTGTTACACAGTCACATAATGACATAGCTGCATACACACAGTTACCTTGTTACGCAGTCACATAATGACATAACTGCATACACACAGTTACCTTGTTACACAGTCACATAATGACATAACTGCATACACACAGTTACCTTGTTACACAGTCACATAATGACATAGCTGCATACACACAGTTACCTTGTTACACAGTCACATAATGACATAGCTGCATACACACAGTTACCTTGTTACACAGTCACATAATGACATAGCTGCATACACACAGTTACCTTGTTACACAGTCACATAATGACATAACTGCATACACACAGTTACCTTGTTACACAGTCACATAATGACATAGCTGCATACACACAGTTACCTTGTTACACAGTCACATAATGACATAACTGCATACACACAGTTACCTTGTTACACAGTCACATAATGACATAGCTGCATACACACAGTTACCTTGTTACACAGTCACATAATGACATAACTGCATACACACAGTTACCTTGTTACACAGTCACATAATGACATAACTGCATACACACAGTTACCTTGTTACACAGTCACATAATGACATAACTGCATACACACAGTTACCTTGTTACGCAGTCACATAATGACATAACTGCATACACACAGTTACCTTGTTACTCAGTCACATAATGACATAACTGCATACACACACTTACCTTGTTACACAGTCACATAATGACATAACTGCATACACACAGTTACCTTGTTACACAGTCACATAATGACATAACTGCATACACACAGTTACCTTGTTACTCAGTCACATAATGACATAACTGCATACACACAGTTACCTTGTTACTCAGTCACATAATGACATAGCTGCATACACACAGTTACCTTGTTACTCAGTCACATAATGACATAACTGCATACACACAGTTACCTTGTTACACAGTCACATAATGACATAGCTGCATACACACAGTTACCTTGTTACACAGTCACATAATGACATAACTGCATACACACAGTTACCTTGTTACACAGTCACATAATGACATAACTGCATACACACAGTTACCTTGTTACTCAGTCACATAATGACATAACTGCATACACACAGTTACCTTGTTACACAGTCACATAATGACATAACTGCATACACACAGTTACCTTGTTACACAGTCACATAATGACATAACTGCATACACACAGTTACCTTGTTACTCAGTCACATAATGACATAACTGCATATACACAGTTACCTTGTTACACAGTCACATAATGACATAACTGCATACACACAGTTACCTTGTTACTCAGTCACATAATGACATAACTGCATACACACTCTTACCTTGTTACTCAGTCACATAATGACATAGCTGCATACACACAGTTACCTTGTTACACAGTCACATAATGACATAGCTGCATATACACAGTTACCTTGTTACTCAATCACATAATTACATAACTGCATATACACAGTTACCTTGTTACACAGTCACATAATGACATAACTGCATACACACAGTTACCTTGTTACTCAGTCACATAATGACATAGCTGCATACACACAGTTACCTTGTTACTCAGTCACATAATGACATAACTGCATACACACAGTTACCTTGTTACACAGTCACATAATGACATAACTGCATACACACAGTTACCTTGTTACACAGTCACATAATGACATAACTGCATACACACAGTTACCTTGTTACACAGTCACATAATGACATAACTGCATACACACAGTCACCTTGTTACACAGTCACATAATGACATAACTGCATACACACAGTTACCTTGTTACACAGTCACATAATGACATAACTGCATACACACAGTTACCTTGTTACTCAGTCACATAATGACATAACTGCATACACACAGTTACCTTGTTACTCAGTCACATAATGACATAACTGCATACACACAGTTACCTTGTTACACAGTCACATAATGACATAACTGCATACACACAGTTACCTTGTTACACAGTCACATAATGACATAACTGCATACACACAGTTACCTTGTTACACAGTCACATAATGACATAACTGCATACACACAGTTACCTTGTTACACAGTCACATAATGACATAACTGCATACACACAGTTACCTTGTTACTCAGTCACATAATGACATAACTGCATACACACAGTTACCTTGTTACTCAGTCACATAATGACATAACTGCATACACACAGTTACCTTGTTACACAGTCACATAATGACATAACTGCATACACACAGTTACCTTGTTACACAGTCACATAATGACATAACTGCATACACACAGTTACCTTGTTACACAGTCACATAATGACATAACTGCATACACACAGTCACCTTGTTACACAGTCACATAATGACATAACTGCATACACACAGTTACCTTGTTACACAGTCACATAATGACATAACTGCATACACACAGTTACCTTGTTACTCAGTCACATAATGACATAACTGCATACACACAGTTACCTTGTTACTCAGTCACATAATGACATAACTGCATACACACAGTTACCTTGTTACACAGTCACATAATGACATAACTGCATACACACAGTTACCTTGTTACACAGTCACATAATGACATAACTGCATACACACAGTTACCTTGTTACACAGTCACATAATGACATAACTGCATACACACAGTCACCTTGTTACACAGTCACATAATGACATAACTGCATACACACAGTTACCTTGTTACACAGTCACATAATGACATAACTGCATACACACAGTTACCTTGTTACTCAGTCACATAATGACATAACTGCATACACACAGTTACCTTGTTACTCAGTCACATAATGACATAACTGCATACACACAGTTACCTTGTTACACAGTCACATAATGACATAACTGCATACACACAGTTACCTTGTTACACAGTCACATAATGACATAACTGCATACACACAGTTACCTTGTTACACAGTCACATAATGACATAACTGCATACACACAGTCACCTTGTTACACAGTCACATAATGACATAACTGCATACACACAGTTACCTTGTTACACAGTCACATAATGACATAACTGCATACACACAGTTACCTTGTTACTCAGTCACATAATGACATAACTGCATATACACAGTTACCTTGTTACACAGTCACATACTGACATAACTGCATACACACAGTTACCTTGTTACTCAGTCACATAATGACATAACTGCATATACACAGTTACCTTGTTACACAGTCACATAATGACATAACTGCATACACACAGTTACCTTGTTACTCAGTCACATAATGACATAACTGCATACACACTCTTACCTTGTTACTCAGTCACATAATGACATAGCTGCATACACACAGTTACCTTGTTACACAGTCACATAATGACATAGCTGCATATACACAGTTACCTTGTTACTCAATCACATAATTACATAACTGCATATACACAGTTACCTTGTTACACAGTCACATAATGACATAACTGCATACACACAGTTACCTTGTTACACAGTCACATAATGACATAGCTGCATACACACACTTACCTTGTTACTCAGTCACATAATGACATAACTGCATACACACAGTTACCTTGTTACTCAGTCACATAATGACATAACTGCATACACACAGTTACCTTGTTACACAGTCACATAATGACATAACTGCATACACACAGTTACCTTGTTACTCAGTCACATAATGACATAACTGCATACACACAGTTACCTTGTTACACAGTCACATAATGACATAACTGCATACACACAGTTACCTTGTTACACAGTCACATAATGACATAGCTGCATACACACAGTTACCTTGTTACTCAGTCACATAATGACATAGCTGCATACACACAGTTACCTTGTTACTCAGTCACATAATGACATAGCTGCATACACAGTTACCTTGTTACACAGTCACATAATGACATAGCTGCATACACAGTTACCTTGTTACTCAGTCACATAATGACATAGCTGCATACACACAGTCACCTTGTTACACAGTCACATAATGACATAGCTGCATACACACAGTTACCTTGTTACACAGTCACATAATGACATAACTGCATACACACAGATACCTAGTTACCTTGTTACACAGTCACATAATGACATAACTGCATACACACAGTCACCTAGTTACCTTGTTACTCAGTCACATAATGACATAGCTGCATACACACAGTCACCTTGTTACACAGTCACATAATGACATAGCTGCATACACACAGTTACCTTGTTACTCAGTCACATAATGACATAACTGCATACACACAGTTACCTTGTTACTCAGTCACATAATGACATAACTGCATACACACAGTCACCTTGTTACACAGTCACATAATGACATAGCTGCATACACACAGTTACCTTGTTACTCAGTCACATAATGACATAACTGCATACACACAGTTACCTTGTTACACAGTCACATAATGACATAGCTGCATACACACAGTTACCTTGTTACACAGTCACATAATGACATAGCTGCATACACACAGTTACCTTGTTACTCAGTCACATAATGACATAACTGCATACACACAGTTACCTTGTTACTCAGTCACATAATGACATACTGCATACACACAGTTACCTTGTTACACAGTCACATAATGACATAACTGCATACACACAGTTACCTTGTTACACAGTCACATAATGACATAACTGCATACACACAGTTACCTTGTTACTCAGTCACATAATGACATAACTGCATACACACAGTTACCTTGTTACTCAGTCACATAATGACATAACTGCATACACACAGTTACCTTGTTACACAGTCACATAATGACATAACTGCATACACACAGTTACCTTGTTACGCAGTCACATAATGACATAACTGCATACACACAGTTACCTTGTTACGCAGTCACATAATGACATAACTGCATACACACAGTTACCTTGTTACTCAGTCACATAATGACATAACTGCATACACACAGATACCTTGTTACTCAGTCACATAATGACATAACTGCATACACACAGTTACCTTGTTACACAGTCACATAATGACATAACTGCATACACACAGTTACCTTGTTACGCAGTCACATAATGACATAACTGCATACACACAGTTACCTTGTTACTCAGTCACATAATGACATAACTGCATACACACAGTTACCTTGTTACTCAGTCACATAATGACATAACTGCATACACACAGTTACCTTGTTACACAGTCACATAATGACATAGCTGCATACACACAGTTACCTTGTTACACAGTCACATAATGACATAACTGCATACACACAGTTACCTTGTTACTCAGTCACATAATGACATAACTGCATACACACAGTTACCTTGTTACTCAGTCACATAATGACATAACTGCATACACACAGTTACCTTGTTACAGTCACATAATGACATAACTGCATACACACAGTTACCTTGTTACTCAGTCACATAATGACATAACTGCATACACACAGTTACCTTGTTACTCAGTCACATAATGACATAACTGCATACACACAGTTACCTTGTTACGCAGTCACATAATGACATAACTGCATACACACAGTTACCTTGTTACGCAGTCACATAATGACATAACTGCATACACACAGTTACCTTGTTACACAGTCCACATAATGACATAACTGCATACACACAGTTACCTTGTTACACAGTCACATAATGACATAGCTGCATACACACAGTTACCTTGTTACACAGTCACATAATGACATAGCTGCATACACACAGTTAACCTTGTTACACAGTCACATAATGACATAACTGCATACACACAGTTACCTTGTTACACAGTCACATAATGACATAACTGCATACACACAGTTACCTTGTTACACAGTCACATAATGACATAACTGCATACACACAGTTACCTTGTTACGCAGTCACATAATGACATAACTGCATACACACAGTTACCTTGTTACAGCAGTCACATAATGACATAACTGCATACACACAGTTACCTTGTTACGCAGTCACATAATGACATAACTGCATACACACAGTTACCTTGTTACACAGTCACATAATGACATAGCTGCATACACACAGTTACCTTGTTACTCAGTCACATAATGACATAGCTGCATACACACAGTTACCTTGTTACTCAGTCACATAATGACATAGCTGCATACACAGTTACCTTGTTACACAGTCACATAATGACATAGCTGCATACACAGTTACCTTGTTACTCAGTCACATAATGACATAGCTGCATACACACAGTCACCTTGTTACACAGTCACATAATGACATAACTGCATACACACAGTTACCTTGTTACACAGTCACATAATGACATAACTGCATACACACAGTTACCTTGTTACTCAGTCACATAATGACATAGCTGCATACACACAGTCACCTTGTTACACAGTCACATAATGACATAACTGCATACACACAGTCACCTTGTTACACAGTCACATAATGACATAGCTGCATACACACAGTTACCTTGTTACTCAGTCACATAATGACATAACTGCATACACACAGTTACCTTGTTACTCAGTCACATAATGACATAACTGCATACACACACTTACCTTGTTACACAGTCACATAATGACATAACTGCATACACACAGTTACCTTGTTACACAGTCACATAATGACATAACTGCATACACACAGTTACCTTGTTACTCAGTCACATAATGACATAACTGCATACACACAGTTACCTTGTTACTCAGTCACATAATGACATAGCTGCATACACACAGTTACCTTGTTACACAGTCACATAATGACATAACTGCATACACACAGTTACCTTGTTACACAGTCACATAATGACATAACTGCATACACACAGTTACCTTGTTACACAGTCACATAATGACATAACTGCATACACACAGTTACCTTGTTACACAGTCACATAATGACATAACTGCATACACACAGTTACCTTGTTACTCAGTCACATAATGACATAACTGCATACACACAGTTACCTTGTTACTCAGTCACATAATGACATAACTGCATACACACAGTTACCTTGTTACACAGTCACATAATGACATAACTGCATACACACAGTTACCTTGTTACACAGTCACATAATGACATAACTGCATACACACAGTTACCTTGTTACACAGTCACATAATGACATAACTGCATACACACAGTCACCTTGTTACACAGTCACATAATGACATAACTGCATACACACAGTTACCTTGTTACACAGTCACATAATGACATAACTGCATACACACAGTTACCTTGTTACTCAGTCACATAATGACATAACTGCATACACACAGTTACCTTGTTACTCAGTCACATAATGACATAACTGCATACACACAGTTACCTTGTTACACAGTCACATAATGACATAACTGCATACACACAGTTACCTTGTTACACAGTCACATAATGACATAACTGCATACACACAGTTACCTTGTTACACAGTCACATAATGACATAACTGCATACACACAGTCACCTTGTTACACAGTCACATAATGACATAACTGCATACACACAGTTACCTTGTTACACAGTCACATAATGACATAACTGCATACACACAGTTACCTTGTTACTCAGTCACATAATGACATAACTGCATACACACAGTTACCTTGTTACACAGTCACATAATTGACATAACTGCATACACACAGTTACCTTGTTACACAGTCACATAATGACATAACTGCATACACACAGTTACCTAGTTACACAGTCACATAATGACATAGCTGCATACACACAGTTACCTTGTTACTCAGTCACATAATGACATAGCTGCATACACACAGTTACCTTGTTACACAGTCACATAATGACATAACTGCATACACACAGTTACCTTGTTACTCAGTCACATAATGACATAACTGCATACACACAGTTACCTAGTTACACAGTCACATAATGACATAACTGCATACACACAGTTACCTTGTTACACAGTCACATAATGACATAACTGCATACACACAGTTACCTTGTTACTCAGTCACATAATGACATAACTGCATACACACAGTTACCTTGTTACACAGTCACATAATGACATAACTGCATACACACAGTTACCTTGTTACTCAGTCACATAATGACATAACTGCATACACACAGTTACCTTGTTACACAGTCACATAATGACATAACTGCATACACACAGTTACCTTGTTACACAGTCACATAATGACATAACTGCATACACACAGTTACCTTGTTACTCAGTCACATAATGACATAACTGCATACACACAGTTACCTTGTTACACAGTCACATAATGACATAACTGCATACACACAGTTACCTTGTTACACAGTCACATAATGACATAACTGCATACACACAGTTACCTTGTTACACAGTCACATAATGACATAACTGCATACACACAGTCACCTTGTTACACAGTCACATAATGACATAACTGCATACACACAGTTACCTTGTTACACAGTCACATAATGACATAACTGCATACACACAGTTACCTTGTTACACAGTCACATAATGACATAACTGCATACACACAGTTACCTTGTTACTCAGTCACATAATGACATAACTGCATACACACAGTTACCTTGTTACTCAGTCACATAATGACATAACTGCATACACACAGTTACCTTGTTACTCAGTCACATAATGACATAACTGCATACACACAGTTACCTTGTTACACAGTCACATAATGACATAACTGCATACACACAGTTACCTTGTTACACAGTCACATAATGACATAACTGCATACACACAGTTACCTTGTTACACAGTCACATAATGACATAACTGCATACACACAGTCACCTTGTTACACAGTCACATAATGACATAACTGCATACACACAGTTACCTTGTTACACAGTCACATAATGACATAACTGCATACACACAGTTACCTTGTTACTCAGTCACATAATGACATAACTGCATACACACAGTTACCTTGTTACTCAGTCACATAATGACATAACTGCATACACACAGTTACCTTGTTACTCAGTCACATAATGACATAACTGCATACACACAGTTACCTTGTTACACAGTCACATAATGACATAACTGCATACACACAGTTACCTTGTTACACAGTCACATAATGACATAGCTGCATACACACAGTTACCTTGTTACACAGTCACATAATGACATAGCTGCATACACACAGTTACCTTGTTACACAGTCACATAATGACATAACTGCATACACACAGTTACCTTGTTACACAGTCACATAATGACATAACTGCATACACACAGTTACCTTGTTACACAGTCACATAATGACATAACTGCATACACACAGTCACCTTGTTACACAGTCACATAATGACATAACTGCATACACACAGTTACCTTGTTACACAGTCACATAATGACATAACTGCATACACACAGTTACCTTGTTACTCAGTCACATAATGACATAACTGCATATACACAGTTACCTTGTTACACAGTCACATACTGACATAACTGCATACACACAGTTACCTTGTTACTCAGTCACATAATGACATAACTGCATATACACAGTTACCTTGTTACACAGTCACATAATGACATAACTGCATACACACAGTTACCTTGTTACTCAGTCACATAATGACATAACTGCATACACACTCTTACCTTGTTACTCAGTCACATAATGACATAGCTGCATACACACAGTTACCTTGTTACACAGTCACATAATGACATAGCTGCATATACACAGTTACCTTGTTACTCAATCACATAATTACATAACTGCATATACACAGTTACCTTGTTACACAGTCACATAATGACATAACTGCATACACACAGTTACCTTGTTACACAGTCACATAATGACATAGCTGCATACACACAACTTACCTTGTTACTCAGTCACATAATGACATAACTGCATACACACAGTTACCTTGTTACTCAGTCACATAATGACATAACTGCATACACACAGTTACCTTGTTACACAGTCACATAATGACATAACTGCATACACACAGTTACCTTGTTACTCAGTCACATAATGACATAACTGCATACACACAGTTACCTTGTTACACAGTCACATAATGACATAACTGCATACACACAGTTACCTTGTTACACAGTCACATAATGACATAGCTGCATACACACAGTTACCTTGTTACTCAGTCACATAATGACATAGCTGCATACACACAGTTACCTTGTTACTCAGTCACATAATGACATAGCTGCATACACAGTTACCTTGTTACACAGTCACATAATGACATAGCTGCATACACAGTTACCTTGTTACTCAGTCACATAATGACATAGCTGCATACACACAGTCACCTTGTTACACAGTCACATAATGACATAGCTGCATACACACAGTTACCTTGTTACACAGTCACATAATGACATAACTGCATACACACAGATACCTAGTTACCTTGTTACACAGTCACATAATGACATAACTGCATACACACAGTCACCTAGTTACCTTGTTACTCAGTCACATAATGACATAGCTGCATACACACAGTCACCTTGTTACACAGTCACATAATGACATAGCTGCATACACACAGTTACCTTGTTACTCAGTCACATAATGACATAACTGCATACACACAGTTACCTTGTTACTCAGTCACATAATGACATAACTGCATACACGCAGTCACCTTGTTACACAGTCACATAATGACATAGCTGCATACACACAGTTACCTTGTTACTCAGTCACATAATGACATAACTGCATACACACAGTTACCTTGTTACACAGTCACATAATGACATAGCTGCATACACACAGTTACCTTGTTACTCAGTCACATAATGACATAACTGCATACACACAGTTACCTTGTTACTCAGTCACATAATGACATAACTGCATACACACAGTTACCTTGTTACACAGTCACATAATGACATAACTGCATACACACAGTTACCTTGTTACACAGTCACATAATGACATAACTGCATACACACAGTTACCTTGTTACACAGTCACATAATGACATAACTGCATACACACAGTTACCTTGTTACACAGTCACATAATGACATAACTGCATACACACACTTACCTTGTTACACAGTCACATAATGACATAACTGCATACACACAGTTACCTTGTTACTCAGTCACATAATGACATAACTGCATATACACAGTTACCTTGTTACACAGTCACATAATGACATAACTGCATACACACAGTTACCTTGTTACTCAGTCACATAATGACATAACTGCATACACACAGTTACCTTGTTACTCAGTCACAAAATGACATAACTGCATACACACTCTTACCTTGTTACTCAGTCACATAATGACATAGCTGCATACACACAGTTACCTTGTTACACAGTCACATAATGACATAGCTGCATATACACAGTTACCTTGTTACTCAGTCACATAATTACATAACTGCATATACACAGTTACCTTGTTACACAGTCACATAATGACATAACTGCATACACACAGTTACCTTGTTACACAGTCACATAATGACATAGCTGCATACACACAGTTACCTTGTTACTCAGTCACATAATTACATAACTGCATATACACAGTTACCTTGTTACACAGTCACATAATGACATAACTGTATACACACAGATACCTAGTTACCTTGTTACTCAGTCACATAATGACATAACTGCATACACACAGTTACCTTGTTACACAGTCACATAATGACATAACTGCATACACACAGTTACCTTGTTACACAGTCACATAATGACATAACTGCATACACACAGTTACCTTGTTACACAGTCACATAATGACATAGCTGCATACACACAGTTACCTTGTTACTCAGTCACATAATGACATAGCTGCATACACAGTTACCTTGTTACACAGTCACATAATGACATAGCTGCATACACAGTTACCTTGTTACTCAGTCACATAATGACATAGCTGCATACACACAGTCACCTTGTTACACAGTCACATAATGACATAGCTGCATACACACAGTTACCTTGTTACACAGTCACATAATGACATAACTGCATACACACAGATACCTAGTTACCTTGTTACACAGTCACATAATGACATAACTGCATACACACAGTCACCTAGTTACCTTGTTACTCAGTCACATAATGACATAGCTGCATACACACAGTCACCTTGTTACACAGTCACATAATGACATAGCTGCATACACACAGTTACCTTGTTACTCAGTCACATAATGACATAACTGCATACACACAGTTACCTTGTTACTCAGTCACATAATGACATAACTGCATACACACAGTTACCTTGTTACACAGTCACATAATGACATAGCTGCATACACACAGTTACCTTGTTACTCAGTCACATAATGACATAACTGCATACACACAGTTACCTTGTTACTCAGTCACATAATGACATAACTGCATACATACAGTTACCTTGTTACACAGTCACATAATGACATAGCTGCATACACACAGTTACCTTGTTACACAGTCACATAATGACATAGCTGCATACACACAGTTACCTTGTTACTCAGTCACATAATGACATAACTGCATACACACAGTTACCTTGTTACTCAGTCACATAATGACATAACTGCATACACACAGTTACCTTGTTACACAGTCACATAATGACATAACTGCATACACACAGTTACCTTGTTACACAGTCACATAATGACATAACTGCATACACACACTTACCTTGTTACACAGTCACATAATGACATAACTGCATACACACACTTACCTTGTTACACAGTCACATAATGACATAACTGCATACACACAGTTACCTTGTTACTCAGTCACATAATGACATAACTGCATACACACAGTTACCTTGTTACTCAGTCACATAATGACATAACTGCATATACACAGTTACCTTGTTACACAGTCACATAATGACATAACTGCATACACACAGTTACCTTGTTACACAGTCACATAATGACATAGCTGCATACACACACTTACCTTGTTACTCAGTCACATAATGACATAACTGCATACACACACTTACCTTGTTACTCAGTCACATAATGACATAGCTGCATACACACAGTTACCTTGTTACACAGTCACATAATGACATAGCTGCATATACACAGTTACCTTGTTACTCAGTCACATAATGACATAACTGCATACACACAGTTACCTTGTTACTCAGTCACATAATGACATAACTGCATACACACAGTTACCTTGTTACACAGTCACATAATGACATAACTGCATACACACAGTTACCTTGTTACACAGTCACATAATGACATAGCTGCATACACAGTTACCTTGTTACACAGTCACATAATGACATAGCTGCATACACAGTTACCTTGTTACTCAGTCACATAATGACATAGCTGTATACACACAGTCACCTTGTTACACAGTCACATAATGACATAACTGCATACACACAGATACCTAGTTACCTTGTTACTCAGTCACATAATGACATAGCTGCATACACACAGTCACCTTGTTACACAGTCACATAATGACATAGCTGCATACACACAGTTACCTAGTAACCTTGTTACACAGTCACATAATGACATAGCTGCATACACAGTTACCTTGTTACACAGTCACATAATGACATAACTGCATACACACAGTCACCTTGTTACACAGTCACATAATGACATAGCTGCATACACACAGTCACCTTGTTACACAGTCACATAATGACATAGCTGCATACACACAGTTACCTTGTTACACAGTCACATAATGACATAACTGCATACACACAGTTACCTTGTTACACATTCACATAATGACATAGCTGCATACACACAGTTACCTTGTTACACAGTCACATAATGACATAGCTGCATACACACACAGTTACCTAGTTACCTTGTTACACAGTCACATAATGACATAACTGCATACACAGTTACCTAGTAACCTTGTTACACATTCACATAATGACATAGCTGCATACACACAGTTACCTTGTTACTCAGTCACATAATGACATAACTGCATACACACAGTCACCTTGTTACACAGTCACATAATGTAATAGCTGCATACACAGTTACCTTGTTACACAGTCACATAATGACATAGCTGCATACACACAGTTACCTTGTTACACAGTCACATAATGACATAGCTGCATACACACAGTTACCTTGTTACTCAGTCACATAATGACATAGCTGCATACACACAGTTACCTTGTTACACAGTCACATAATGACATAGCTGCATACACACAGTTACCTTGTTACACAGTCACATAATGACATAGCTGCATACACACAGTTACCTTGTTACTCAGTCACATAATGACATAGCTGCATACACACAGTTACCTTGTTACACAGTCACATAATGACATAGCTGCATACACACAGTTACCTTGTTACTCAGTCACATAATGACATAGCTGCATACACACAGTTACCTAGTTACCTTGTTACACAGTCACATAATGACATAGCTGCATACACACAGTTACCTAGTTA